>NW_006299519.1:390300-394851 GCF_000327345.1 Myotis davidii
GGCGGGGGACGTATCCTAATAAATACTGGGTAAAATTTAGTACACAACAGAACACATTTTTAAAATTTTGTGTAAATATTAAAAGCACCCTTATGCTGACAGATGCCATTATCTTGCATTTGAACACAGCTCTTCCTGATTTTCTAAGTACATGTGTATCTGTTATCTCTTTGTCCATGAAGCAAGTAAGAACTATTTTTAATCCATTGTCTTATTTTATTCTTGTAGGTCATTTTAGTGTGCCCAGGGAACTTTAAAAATAACTGCTTTGCTCCTGTATTTGTGTGTTTGTATTTAATTTGAAAAAAAGATATATTTACAAGAGAATTGCAGAGATAATGCAGAGAGATTCTGTATCCCAGTAGTCCTCAACCTGAGGGTATTTTGTCCCTTCAGTGCTCCTGAGTATATTTGGAAATGTCTGGAGGCATTTTGTTTTTCACAATTTGATATGTTCTTGCCATCTGGTGTGTAGAGCCTAGGCATGCTGCATAAATCCTTCAAAAGAATAGACAACTTCTCACAAGTAAGAATTAGCCAGCCTAAAATGCACTGAGGGTCAGAATTTTTACTCTAGACCCATTTTCCTAATGTTATTACCTGTATATATAAAAGGCTAATATGCAGTGTCCCCTTGGGAGTTCAACTGGGAGACTGGGAGTTCAATCACTCGCTATGACATGTGCTGACCACCTGGGGGCGGCACGGAATGAAGGCCCCGGTTAGCAGCCAGAAGGCCATAATAGGCCCTGATCACCGGCCAGGCCTAGGGACCCTACCCATGCACTAATTTCGTGCACCAGGCCTCTAATGTTAAATAACTATGATAAATATATCAAAATTAAGAAATTAACATTGGCTCTATGTTATTAAACTGTGGCATTTTTCAGATTTCCCTTTTTTAGACTAATGTCCTGTTTCTGTTCTAGAATCTATTCCTCTTTAGGCTGATTCAATTTAACAGTTTCTCCATCTTCCATTGTTTTTCATGACCTTGACATGTCTGAAGAGATTTATAAGTGTTTTTCACCTGGGTATAGTACTGATTCCAGCCATGTAGCATATCAAGGTTGCATATGGAAATGGTGTCTTGTTGGGTTATATCTATTATAGGAGATTGTTGTGGCATTTAGAAGGTGGGGATGAGAGATAACCAATGTGATACCCATGTCAGGACATTGCCACATAATGAGGAATTTCCTACTCAAAATGCCAGCAGTGTTCTCATTAACACACTAAGATCTCAAGCCCTTTCTAGTCATGTAGAGTGAAAAGCCTAGTCTCTAATCTAGCAAATAGCAGGAAGTAATCCCCAAAAGAAAAGTGTCATTTATAGAGTTTTAGTCCAAGACTTTTTGTATTTAACAGTAACTGTCTTCGTTGAAAATGTTGGTTTTACTCTTTTCAGCATCATTTTAGTCTTTTGGGAATTTTTATTTCAAATGTTTTTACTTTATTTGCCAAAGTGCTGTATTAAAACATGAGTTGGCACACCAAGAAACACTGAATAAATAACTTGAATTCATAGTAAGAGACAGTGTAGTTTCATGGTGAGGAGGACACAGGGAAGAATTGATGGAGTGTATGCATTCCTCTTCCTGTTTTATTTTTCTTACAGCATTTCTCCCACCTGGCAGTGTGTACATTTATTTACTTGGTTATCTTCTGTCCCCACCCCTTTAGAAATCAAGCTCCAAGGGAGAGTACAGCTATTTTCTGCCTCTAAAGACAAATACCACAAAATTCATGTTTGAGCAGTATTTAAAGAGATATTAGGTGGGAAGAAAATCATAGGCAAGTGTTCAAATGACCACTTCCTTGGCTCCTGCCTCCTCTCTTATGCCAGCAGTATTCCTTGGTGTTTGTTTAATTTATATAAATGGCATGTGCTACATATAACATTACACCTCCCATCCTTTTCATTCAATAAATGTATTTTTGAGATTTATCCTTTTATTTATAAAAGTGTAGCTCTAGTTCAGTAGCTTTCCACTGGAGGTGATCTTTGTCTTTCAGGATTGAAACCCAACCACTGAGCCACATTTTTGATTGTCACTAGCGGAGGTGGCCTAATGACAACTACTCGAGAGAGGCCAGGGTTGCTGCTAAACATCCTGCAATGCACAGCACAGCTACCCAACACAGAATTATCCGTCTCAATAGTCCAGATGCCCTGGGCTCTTTCTTTCCTTGAATCTGTTGACTCGCTTGATAGCACAGACCAGATTTACGTGATCCATTCCCCTACTGATGGACATCGAGGTTGTTCCAGTTCTCAGCTCTGAGAAAGAGTTTGACAGAGAACAGTCTCACTGATATAGTTCTCTCTCTTTCTCTCTCTCTGTAAGAGAACTGCTGGTAGCCACATTCTGCTCTAGGAAACACTTCCAGAATGGCTGGACCCACGGACATTCACTGCAGTGCTTGGGATTCCAATTCTCTGCATCTTTACCAGCATTTGTTGCTATCTTACTTTATTTTTGACAACCTGCAGAGCTTAAATAAGTAGCTCATTAAAAAAAACAACAACTTTACACTGATTATTAATAAGGGCAAAATCATGAATAATTCACACACTACAGCATTCTACAAAATTAGGGAAAATAATTTTGCCAAGCATGCACTTTATTTTGTTCATCTTTCTGTATTTTGGACATGTTTTAACTCACACATTTTGGGAGAACAAGCTTAACAGTTTCTGCCAGTAGAGGTCACTGTCTCTCAGAGATTCTCCACTAGGGTCGGTCTCTCTCTCTCTCTCTCTCTCTCTTCAGCGCAGATCTGGCCCTAAAGCCTTTCTCTGTCTGCTTCACACCTACGTGGGCCATGATAGGGTCTCGGTCTCTCTCTCTCTCTCTCTCTCTCTCTCTCTCTCTTTCTCTCTCTCTCTCTCTCTCTCTCTCTCACCCACACACACACACACACACACACACACACACACACCCCTCCTTCCAAGCCTCTCCACCCCCACATCCTGGAATATTTGGCAATGACATTTTAACAATGTGGGTATGCTGCTGGCACCTAGAGGTTAGAGACCAGGGACTCTTCTGAAACCCTGCAATACAGAGGACAGCACCCGACAAGCAAGAAAGAATTGTCCCCAAATGTTAACAGTACCAAGCTGGAGTGGAAGAATCCTATTATGTGAATCTTTGAAAGAAAGACTGTGACAATCTCCAAGATAATAACGATGCCTATACTTAATGTTTAAAATAAGAACAAACTTTTTAGTATGCAAACTGGACAGGCAGGGGTGAAAAATGCCTTCCTCATTAGTGTGTTCCTAGGAAAAGGCAGTAGGGGTGAGTGGGTGGGTGGGAGGAAGGCAAATGTTTGATTGTTAGCAGTGATTCTATATGTGGGTGCTACCAGACAAGGAGAGGGGGTTCTGAGGCTTGGCAGACCTGCCAGCTGGGATGGTGGTGGGTGACCTGGTAGTATCCTTGGCTCAGGCAGGGGCAGAGTAGTACTCACCAGGGTAAAAGAACTGTGGTTTTGAGTCTTAGGAGTTGGTGGTGGCAGGGCCTCAAATAATAAGACACCAGCATGACAGTTCTCTCACAGTCTCCAGCTGTGACTCTGTGACCTGTGCTGGTGATGTCCTTGCATCAGGGTGGATGACAGACAGGAACGGCAGGGTAGTGGTATTGTCCTCCTTTCAACCTATTGCACCAGGAGCAGAGTCCCAGGCCTGGGCACAAGGGAAAGGATCACTCCGTTTCTCCATACGGACTTGGAGGCCAAGCCTAGAGTGCTTGGCCTCCTCTTGGTGTCTGGGTCTCAAACCAGACCCAGATATGTCTGTCAAATTTCCCTTTTCTTTTCTTGCATTGGCTGAGAGGCCTCAGTACTGTCTCCTTAGCACAGAGGTCAGGGTGCCCTTGGGTGGTTGGATACATGTATATGAATAGAGGGAAGCACATTTCCAATTTACGGTTGGAAAGCAGGTAACTGCAAAAACAGCGTTCAAAGGTTTATGGTAAACTGAACATAACACTTCAGTTTGTAGGTTTGTTATTGATCCAGCCCCAATACTGGAGTGGGAGAGGGACAGAAATAGTGGCCATTAGAGCTACTATTGGATCAAGAGTGCGCAATGGATTTATCTGGATCCGAGAAGCTTCAGTGATTCAGAGAGGCCCAGTGTTTGGAAGGCAGGGGTGCTGCCAGCTAACAGGTGATGGAAAGTGAGGTCCCTAAAGCTCTCTACTAAAGAATTCTTCTTGATTTTATTTTTTTGGTAGAGTCCTATTTAAGGAATGGTCCTCAAGTATATGATTTTGAAAAAAAGAAATTTCCTATGTAATTTTATTCTTAATAATACCTCTCTTCATAATGGTAGAAATTACTTTTCATTGATAGCTAAGACATCTCTTAAGATGGCAATAACACCAGAGTAGATGGTCCAATGAAATGTGGTATAATTTGCTTACAGTGTTTTTTTTTCTTCCCATCATTTGCAGAATTTCCCATGTCTTACTTTGCAATATAACCCAGAGGGTGTCATTCTGGTTTGTGGTTACAGATCCTATGAAAAACTATACACTT
>NW_006299519.1:394927-396495 GCF_000327345.1 Myotis davidii
TATACCTTCTCGGTAAATCAGCCTGTTGATTAATTCAACTCTTTTCATAGGCATTAAAGAAAGTTATCTCTGCTTCACAATATTTATTTATTAAGATGTCAAGGATTTTATTTTGCTAGTTTGTATTAGAGATTATAAATCAGTGGTTCTCATTAAGGGGTACTTTTCCCTCCAAGAGACATTTGGCAATGCTTCCAGATATTTTTGCTGTCACAGCATGGGGCAGAGGGAAGTTTGCCACCAGGCAGAAGTTAGGGATGCTGCTAAACATCCTACTGTGCCCAGGACAGTATCACACAACAAAGAATTATTAGACCCCAAATGTCAATCATGCTGTGGTTGAGAGACCCTGGTTTAAATATTAGCTAAGAATGTTTAGTACTGTCTTTTTTTTTTTTTTTTAAAGCAAGAACACCTTGTACAGAACTATTGTGTGATGGTTCATCACATGGATTCTGGAGGCCAAATGTTTAGGCTGTTAATTCTGGTTTTGCTTCTTGCTGATTATTTGAATATAGACAAATTACTTCTCCTCTTTTGCTTTCTTTTTTTCATTTATAAAACAAGAATAATATGATACCCCTAGCTCAGATTTCTTGGGTCTCTAAGAACTTACCTTCCTTAGTCAATGTATAGTCTTTATCTTTAAAAGATACCTTTTAGATAACTATATACATAGTTATTATAATATTATTGACTATATTCCCTGTGCTGTACTTTAAGTCCCCATGACTATTTTGTGACTACCAATTTGTAAAAGATACCTTTTTAAAAAAAGAGGTAAAATTAGGATTCATACAAATAAAAAATAAATTCTATAAAATACTTTATTTCATTCATTAATGAGGAAACTAGTAAAATATTAAAACTAGTTCAAAGGAGACTTTAAGGAAGCATGCATACATAGGAATCGAAGAATGGTGATATTCATTTAAAGAAAGATCACCAGTTTATTTATCAAGTAGTCATCAATCATGTTCCACCAGACACAATTCACTTGATTTTCTTTGGACAGGAATCATTTACATTATGTTAGTTTTATATACAACTTAACTCATAATAACTCATAAACAATAAAAGGCAGAAATTGTCCAGAAAGGTGTTCTTGTCAGATACTCAGTGATATTTTTTTGCCCATTTCAAGATGTACAGTTTTTCCTCACGGTTCCCTCCTCCTCTCCTTGTGATCATAACAAACTTTGAAAATGTAGCCTTTATGTCATAGAAGCAGAAGGATGCAATTTGTTTTTATTTCAATTACTGTGCACACTTTATGTATCAAAACTTCAGATCCCACGCATGATTGATGTTGGGCAAAGGAATATTGGAAGAAACAAACTATAGGGTATCCCAAAAATGTACATACACTTTAACAGCTGATAGCTCAGTTGATGTTTGTTTCTTTTCAGATTTAACCCATTGGAATTAATCATTATGCAAAATGTGTATACATTTTTGGGACACCCTGTATTTTCTGAAAAAGAAAAATGAAACAAAGTACATAACTCTCTTTACTATAGATTTATAAGTTACTAAGGTTCACATTATTGTTTTTACCAAGTTGAAAT
>NW_006299519.1:396551-405042 GCF_000327345.1 Myotis davidii
ATAATGAGCACATGATAAAATGCCAAAGGTTTTGTGTGAACAATCATCTATTTCCCTTGCTGAAGCAAAGTTATTGATGCCAGGGGTGGGGAACCTTTTTTTCTGCCAAGGGTTCTGAAAAAGAAAAATGAAACAAAGTACATAACTCTCTTTACTATAGATTTATAAGTTACTAAGGTTCACATTATTGTTTTTACCAAGTTGAAATATAAAAAATTAGCCTGCTATATTTGGTCAAACATTTCATTAACTCACCACGAATGCTTTGGCAGAGCCAGACCAAATGATTTCGAGGGCCTTATTTGGCCTGAGGGCCAGACATTCCCCACTCCTGATCTATACCAATGGGAAATGATTTAATCTGCTTTAAATGATGATTTGAACTAAATTGTTCCTACACTTTTGCTACTAAGAATACTGTTAAGACCCACCACGTAGGTAGTAAGATCTAGGAATATTGTATTTCATGTGAAAAGGGCTTTTATTTAAGCCCTGTGGTGTGGGAGGGCTACAAGGAAAATGAAGGCACTTGTGGTTAAACCAGGCCTCAGTTCATGTTAAGGAGGAAGTGTTTGGGGTGAAGGTAGATATGTAGATGAATATGTTCACAGCAAAACGTTTGTTTCAAATAGCAGGAGAAAATATTCAGGGGGTGAGGATGGCTAATAGAATGGAAATTTATGTCAGGGAATGGATAGGGCTCAACAGGATTGTATGAAAATAAAGGAAACAATATCAAGAGCGAAGGATAGAGTGAAAAGAAGGATGTGGTACTTACAGTGCAGGTAAGATAAATTTCAAGTCTGAAGGATCTACATAGTTGGGCAAAATAATATTAGTTATACCTAATTTGCCCAACACTTTTTGGTTCACAGGCATGTTTTTATGCATCTGTGGCATTTAATACCAATGCCAGTCATTTTTGAGTCATTATTATTATTCCTCATTTATAAATGAGGAAATTGAGATTCAGGGAGATTAATTGATTTGCTAGAAAAATAAACACTGAGACTTGAACCCAGGCATGCTGCCATCAAGTCCAGTGATTTTTTTTCTCTCTACTGGAGTGTTTACACCTATAGAATCAGGTGAGGGAATGACTGACCAGTTCTAAGATGTATGTTTTAGCTGTTTTGTGAGGGTCTGCCCATATTCTAGGCCAATCTTGGCTGAAAGATTCTTGTTGATTGATACCTATTGGGGATTTCAATGAGATTTAGTCTGTACTGAACTGGAACTTCTAATCAGCCCGAAAGGTGATAGAATGGCAAAGTGTTAACCAACCAAATAGATAGGATGAGAATGCAGAGCAACTTTTCATTTTACTCTGACTTACACCTTAGTAGAGGAGTTCATTATTTTGTGGAAAGATTTGTGTTCCTGGATTATCAATATTAGGTTGTAAAAAAAGAAAACATTCTACAGTTTGGTAATAATCACATTGACATTGTCTCCTGCTATAGATTATCTGGTTGGGATTATCTTTTATATTAATGAATAATCATGCCTCAGCATAGATTTTTATTTGCTAAAGGAGGTCTTTCCTGATAGCTTGGTGCGGATCTGCAGAGATTCTCAAGCCATTACTGTCAAGTTCAATACGGGCACTGTACAAGACAGTAGTCACCAGCCATATGTGGCTATTGAGCACTTGAAATGTAGCTAGTCTAAGGTTAGATATGCTCTAAGTGTAAAGAATACACTGAATTTCAAATACTTAATACAAAATAAGACGTAAACCAAGGCAATATTGATTATACGTTGAAATTATATTTTCTTAGATGTATTGGGCAAAATATATTATTAAAATTAATTTTACTTGTTTGTTTTCACTTTTTTAAAAAATGCAGCTCCTAAAATTTTTTAAGTCACACATAAGACTCACATTGTATTTCTATTTTCAGGGCTGCTCTAGAGGGAGATGAAGTCAGCTTGTCCAGTGTGAATTCAGTAAAGGTCATACCGTATCTCTAAGAAATCTCATCTAGTTTTCAAATTCCAGTTAGAAATTAACTTTTTTTGGTTTCAGTCAAAGAAGTCTTTATAACCAACCCTTCCCTAAGGCATGTTTCCATGCCTCCCTAACTGGTAACATCACCAAAAATGCAGATTTTCCCCAGGAAAAGTAGCACATTTACCTTTATGATTTCTAGACTTTTGGACTCCTAAAGCACCATTTACTTTAGTCATATAGAACTACTTGCAGTTTACTGAGAAAATCATACTATCCCATGTCTCCATTCCTGTACTCACTACACAATTTCGTTTAAAGAACTCCTACCTGTTCCTCAAAACACAGTTCAAAAGTTGCCTTCTCAGGAAAGCAGCCCTGACTTCTCACTATGATGTACTTAGCCCTCTGCTGGGCTCCCCAACTGTACCCATATTTGCCTTTTTCATAGAACATTTTTTGCACTGTAATTGTAGAGGGGCCGATCTGTCATGATTCTAGACTGTAAGTTCTTTAGTATTTTTATTTCACATTGTTTTTATAGCACCTAGTACAGTATTTGGTACTTAGTAAGTTTTCCACAAATGTTTGTTGAATTAATGGGGGGAAAAAGACCAAACTGATGGATTTGCAACTGCTCCTGGATTAATGTTTTCTTTTCTCTTCCTGATTTTCTTTTGTTCTCATGTTCATCATTTACTTGTTAACATATAATTTTATCTTTTGGGGCTGTTGGTATTTATGCAAATCACCTTAAATAGATTATTGTCATTTTAATCTAGATGCTACCTCTTAGGAAATAAAACATGGTGGGCAGAGCTCAAAGTTCAGGACTTCTGGTTACTTCTAGGACATTTGCAAGGGAGGGCAGTAGTGCATAGAAGAGCATAGCAACTTATGAAAAGAATACCACAGTATGAATGCCCTCGTCAAACTGCGTAATCATGGAGAGATAGGTCTACATTTTCTGTTCCTAATTTTTTTCTGTCTTGTTTTGTTTGTTTTTATTGTCATTGTATTTTAGAATGAATAGGAACCGGATCAACAATGCCTTTTCTTTGAATGACCAGACTCTGGAATTCTTAAAAATTCCTTCCACTCTTGCACCACCCACTGACCCATCTGTGCCCATCTGGATTATTATATTTGGTGTGGTATTTTGTATCGTCATAGTTGCAATCACGCTGTTGGTTTTATCAGGAATCCGGCAACGTAGAAGGTAAGATATTGAAAGGGAATGATTAAAGAGTGTTTTTCTATTTGCTCATGACTTGGAAAAATAAGGAGGGGGTTTGTCCCTAGCTAAAGATATTGCCTTATATCTGAAACTTTGAAAAAAAATGATGATTTAAAAAATATCACTTATGCTCTTGTTTTTAGAGGTTTTTTGGAGTCCAATGTCCCTTATTTAATTATGCTTCTTTCCATTACTATAATTCTCTCTATTCTACACCATATGAATGTTACATATCCAGAGTCAATTTTAAATCTACGTTATGATTTTATAAGCTAGATATACAGAGCTAAGCAGACTTTTTGGGTAGGCAGAGTTAGTCTTTGGTAATCATCCACCTCCAAATGCCAGCAGTTCCACAGTTCTTTCCTTCCCACCTTGGCCTACCTCTTCTTGGCCCAGTGCCTGTAGCCGCCATCTTGTCCCAGATACTTTTTGGCTGTTTTATACTTCCGCCCTTTGATGGATGCTCATCCCTCTAGTGCTTATGGTATGATATAGAACTGCGTTCCTCCAAGTGGCCTTTGAATAAACTCCCTGCATCAGACTCACCTGGAGCACTTGTTTCAAATGTAGGTTCCTTGGCTTTATCACAGACCCACTAAATTAGAATCTCTGAATGGGATGCATTTTAATAAATATTCAGGTTACTTTAATTAATTTAGTTTGACAGCTTCCAATTTAGCACCTTATGAATAAATTTCTACTCCTTGAGTTTATTTACCTGGATTCTGGGACACTTGCAAATTTTGCTGTCTAAATGAATGATTTTACTTCAAGAGAGAACTTCAGACTAGTGGTGGAGTTAGTAAGGTTGTGGGGCAGGCTGAGAAGAGACAGCATTTCTCAGTTTGATGAAAGGAGAAAACTTTGTTTACAAGTACCTCTGATACAGACGGGAAGTGGAGGGAGGCCTCAACCTTTCACTGGACCACTTGGGTGCTTCTAAACCTTTCTTTCTGATATCGAGAAAGGAAAATTCTGATAAATGGGACATGCATTGTTTTCAAAAGGGTTGATGCCCAGATAGGACATGTAAGATCTGTTTGGCCAAGTGTGTGTTACCTGAGGTTTGCTACTTTCCATATGTTTCACCTTAGTTACTAACACATGGGAATCATTTTAAATCATAGGCTTTATAATTTTTCACAAATGATAAGTGAAATGCTGTGGAATAAATGTGATTTATATCTAGTCCCAAATTAAACTCAAAGATTGAGATCAAGTTGTGCTTGCTTGATTTTCTTGAACTTGGCATGACATGTGATACAAAGAGACTTGGTACAAGTTGTTTATTATTATTTTTTAGAATATTAAGAAATATTTTTTGTAATATTTGAATACCTACATTTAATATTTTACAGTTTTGCATCAATCCTAAAATGCTATAATTCTATGGATTCTATTGATTGTAACCTTTATGGATTGACTTTATCTCCTATATTTCCCAATATAGCATAGGAGTTTAAAAAATGGACTCTGGAGATAAACTGCTTAGATTCCAAGTATTTATCACCTGATTCTGCTCTTATATATAATCCATTAACTGTATGAATATCAGGAAGCACAGGCAATGAGTCAGAGAAATCAAGCTCAGGAGAATATAGTTTGTGGTGCTAGAATCATGTTGGTTAATTTTTTTCCTCTGTGTGTAGATAACTTGGCTATAGCAACAGTGAGGTATACTAGAAATAATTAACTTGGTGGGGTAAAAAGAGTTAATGCAGTAAAGTGCTTAGAGTGGTGCCTGGCATACAGCGAGCGCTCAATAAGTGTTAGCTGTTACTATTATTTTATTATCCTGCCATTTGCTGGCCTTTCAGCTAGTTTGTGCTGGGATCAGCTCTTTCCTTCTGAGTAGATTCTACAGTAATATAATAATTGGGTGTGTAGCATCATAATCTGTTGCCTGGGAGAAGTGAGGCTGTTGTCACAGCTTTGCCTCCACAAATTCATTTCATGTTCAAACTAGGAAAACAGATGGACAAATCTCTTTGCAAACCTGGAGAGCATCAATAATTAGCAAATATAGTCAGGACAATTATGACAACGTTCTGAAGATAAATTGATTAGTTGTGTTTTAAGTTTGCTATAATCTGGTGGGTTTCTCTTGTGCCAAGTATTATTTCAAGAGTGAGGAGAAGGTATAGTTTGAAGTGGAGAGAGCCCTAATACTTGTGATGAAAGCCTTTTCTAATCATGGAAAATATATGATCTGTCCCTTAAACCTTTAGTCTTGAGGGAGACAAGATGAACTGCATATACTTCACAATGATGTCTGTACTAGATCTATGTCTAGCCCCAGCCCAGATGTAGATGTTTCAGTTCTCTTGTCAGCCTTATGATGATGGTGATGATGATGATGGTGTTGGTAGTAATAATGGTGATAGTGATGGTGGATGATGATGTTGACAATGATGCTTATAATAGTGAGGGTGATGTGATAATGGTAATGTGATGATGTCGATGATGTGCTGTGTGTGTTTTAGTAGAAAGAGCACTGGATCAATACTATTGGTTTTAGGTTCCAGTCTCAGACCCTGGCATTTATTAGCTGAGTGACCTTTAGTATGTCACATATGGAAAATGAGAATATTTTTTACCTAGCTCCCTAATTGTTTCAGAAATTTTAGAGCTTAATAATATGTTTTTTTCCTTTGCTGTTCTTAAATGTGCATACTCAATAGGAATCACATATGTGTTTTTAGTGAAGCCTGTGAGACTAAATAGAATTCTAGGTCCACTGCTTTCACCAATCTTGTTGCATTCTGAAAGACAAGTTACTCTACATATTTGAATCTTAGCTCAAATATGAAAAGTAGGGACACCAATACACTGTTCATAAAATTGCAGTGGGAATTAAATGAAATGATGTGCGCAAAGCACTGGTTTCTGCCATGTAATAGATACTAATTATTGTTATTATTGCTGTCACATGGCAGATATAAAGCAATCTGCCTATAGATATATGGTTAGAAAGTACTGGTACCATTGTTTAAAATAAGGCAGGCTTGATCCCAAAGCCCACCAATCTCACTGTGCTGCAATGCCCACTGAAACTGTTCCAGCAACACGATTTTCCCCAGGAATCATCCATATTGATTATGAGGACAGCCCCAAATCTCCAATAATTTATTATGTGTTTAAAAATCGTATTTGTCTATCTTTTGTTGTTTTTATGGCTATTTTTGGGCCTTGGCTCTTCAGCCCTATCTTTTTGAAGGAAGACAGAAGTACTCTTTCGCCACCACTACTTTATCTTGAGCAATCCCTATTCATTAACACACCCTAGTTCTGAGGGACATGCGATACTTCTTTTGTCCCCCTTCTCTCTAGATCTGTGGGAGATTATTCACTCTGAAGGCTCCTAGGGGCTAGTTTCGGGTATTTTAGTCACTCAAAAATATATATCTATATATTTGATTTCAGAGAGGAAGGAAGAGGGAGAAAGAGATAGAAACGTCAGTGATGTATGAGAATCATTGATCAGCTGCCTCCTGCACACCCCACACTGTGGATCAAGCCCTCAACCCGGGCACGTGCCCTGACCAGGAGTCGAACCATGACCTCCTGGTCCATAGGTCGACACTTAACCATTGAGCCATGCCAGCTGGGCCCGTCACTTTTTTTTTTTTATTCTCTTCCTGAACTACCTGACATTGCAGGAACAGCGGAAGTCATTTAACGCTTAGTTTTATTTTTCAGGATTTTTTTTTTTCAGAACAAGAAATCGGAATGATTCAGAAAGATAGTTAAGTTTTATTATTCTTAGCACAGGCAGTGAATCAGTTTATTACAGTATGCACTATGAAACGTGACAAAATGCTGTATTACTACTGTAAGATCACCTTTGAACTGCTTATCACGTCCACTAGCCAGAATGTTACTGACACTGCAATTTGTGAAGCCCAGCAATGTCAAGACTCTGTATGACTGACTCTAAGGTCACAGAAGAACAATATGTACCTACTTTGCCACTGACACAGCTCAGTTTGCTAAATTTCCACAGCAATTTCACTCAGCATCTCTTTTGGTTGAGAAATACTTCTTCTAAAAAATAAAACTTGTCCTCATCTGTTTGCATCTTCCTTTTTAGTTCCTCCCCATTCCTTTGTACTGACGGATGGATTATTTTTCCTTTGTGGTTGAGGAGCAGGAGGCAAGATTCCTTGCAGTGATCTGCCTGGGATCAGCTGTCTGCAATTTTTCTTCCAATTCCATAAAAACATTTTTAAAGTGAAGAAACTGGTAAATAAACACTGGCAACTGTTATTTCCAACACTGTGTTACATTGCCACCTACTTCAGACTGCTCCGTCCACTAAGATTTTTATAATATGGCTTTCGTACTTAACACAGAAATTTTTAGGGTAAGATTGGACTGTTTAAAATCTCCTTATTGTTATGGATCTTATTATTCACTCCAAGCCCAATCAGGAGTGACTTGGGGGAAAATTGATTGAGCTAGGCATTTTTTAATGATAATTTATAAATATACATTTGTTTCCAGGGCTTCATCACTACTGAAATATCACTCCTCTCTTTTATAATCCATAAAAAAATGGAGGAAGGGAGCATGAGTGAAATTTGGAGTTTTTCCCTTTTATTGAATCTCTTCTTTTCACTTTAGGACATGGACTGTGTCTCTTCCACCATATAGTAGGCACTTAAAACATAGTTACTCAATGAATGTTGGGTACTATAAATGAAATGATGGGATTGATCGTTACAGAATGTCAGTTTTGTTTTTTGCTCTCTGGAGGATGTGGCAAGTAACAATACTCCTGTCCAGAACAGGAGGGGCCAAGGTATTCTAATCCTCTGGTAGGTGACATCATCTGGCAGGAGGACCTTCTCATCACATGAAACTATGCCCACCTCAGCCTGTGTTAATCACTGATTGCTGGGGCCTGGAGTAGCCATTGTAGTGCCTCACTCTGAGGATGGAGAAACACAGAAGCCTATCCTTTCCTAGGTCTCTGGGACTATAACCCCCAACTTTCAACGCAGCATTGGGTCTTATAGTGACACATTTGACAGAGGCATATAAAATGGCACAATACTTTCAAGTGATGACAGTGGGATCTACAGTATTGGATGCTACTTTCATTATGAACTCCAGCTATGTGAAATTATCTAATAAACCATCAACAAAGCCTGGCAAAATCTATACTAACTCTTAATTCCTAAGGTAGGATAATGAATATTTTCCCCCATCCATTTGAAAAAATAACAAGAGATACAGGAAATATCACGCGTGTATGTGTTCCTTCCCTTCCCTTCCCTTCCCTCCCTCCCTCCCTCCAT
>NW_006299519.1:405127-420334 GCF_000327345.1 Myotis davidii
TCCCTCTCCCTCTCTCTCTCATCTTTCTTTGCAGTGGATTCCATTCAAGATACACCTTCGGGTACTGTCTGAGTAACTTAGTCCATTCATCCGTTACCTTTTTATCCAGCCAGTCACTCATTGATATACATCCATTTATACATCCATTTACCCGCTGTATAACTAGGTAGCCAGCCACCTATGTGTCTGTTCATCCAATTCTAAGCCCACTCTGTGCTGAGTCCAGATCAGCTGTTTTACAACATATCTTTACATTTATTTGGATTTTGATTTCTCTGATTACTTCCTCCTGAGAGATTAAGGTAAAAAAATTGGTGATGGGGTGGGGCAGGAACACAGAATTACATATATAATATGTAATTTTAGTGTGTCACATCTGGAGGCACTTGTGAATTTGTCTCATTTGTTGGTGATGTTCACCAAATTCCTCCCTTGACAAAATACAAATGTCTCTTTATAATTAGTACATTGCTTGTGGGGGTGATATATTGAGACCATGTAAATATCCTGTTCCCTAACCATTTCTCACTCAGTGGTTTAGTATCCATTGATGAGCCTCATTAGAATAAATTATTATTATAGTGGTGATTTTCTGTTACTCCTTCCACATCAGCTACCATTCTTTCATAAACACAAGCTCTTTCTTTTCCCTCTCTCTTCCTACACCATATTCTTTAAAGCATATTGGAGTAGACTTTCATATAGGACTAATAGAAAACCCTACCTTAGTCACCACTGGGGCATCTTCACCACCTCCTCACCTTCCAGAGTCACTACGGTTCTAAGGCACTTCCATAGTGGTGGGAGTCTGTCCCAGTCACCACAGCAATGCCTATCATCCCAGACATGTGATCATTCAGGTCTGCCTCTTTGGAGTTTCCTTAGATTCCTGGGACAATAGAATCTTTGGTAAGTCTGGGAGCTTTGTGCTTAACATCATGCCTCCACTGTGCCCCAACACTTAACTTGCGACAAGCCTCAGGGAAACTCTTCCTCTCTGTGATTGCCTAGAGCGATGGTCGGCAAACTGTGGCTCGCGAGCCACATGTGGATCTTTGGCCCCTTGAGTGTGGCCACAAAGTTTCAATCGCACTGTACGTGTGCGCCCGCACGTAGTATTTTGTGGAAGAGCCACACTCAAGGGGCCACAGTTTGCCGACCACTGGCCTAGAGGTACCCACCTCTCCATTTTGCTCCTTACCTCTATGATATCAAGCACAATTGGCTCAACTGTTTTTGGTCTTTCACAAAAGACAGGAAGAACTTTTGAATTAAAGGCTACAGCTTTCCACACTCGAAAGAAATATTCAGGGCCTGGTTACCACTTGGGTGGGGTAGCAGTGTCTACAAAGGATCTGAGAATGAAAACTCAGAATTTATCCTGTCATGTAGTATTTTTGAAATGACCTGGAATTATAGCTACGAGTTGTAATATAATCAGTAAAATGTGTTTTGAGTTCCAGAAACTTGGCTTACAAATAAATACAACTGTTTTGTAATGAGTAGAGCCAAGCAATGATACCTAAATATATAATGTTTACTTCTTTGCTCTAAAGTAATGTGAGTTTGCTTCTTCATATGTCATTTCAATTTGATTTTCACTCAACATTTGCAGACCATTAATTTGTCAAATCCTATGAGAGGAATTTATTACTTTTTTTAAATTCAATTTTTGTTAAGTTCTCCTAGAGCAGTGGTTCTCAACCTTCTGGCCCTTTAAATACAGTTCCTCATGTTGTGACCCAACCATAAAATTATTTTCGTTGCTACTTCATAACTGTAATGTTGTTACTGTTATGAATCGTAATGTAAATATCTGATATGCAGGATGGTCTTAGGCGACCCCTGTGAAAGGGTTGTTCGACCACTAAAGGGGTCGCGACCCACAGGTTGAGAACCACTGTCCTAGAGCCAAATTTTTTAACTTACCAATTTACCATACATTTCCCCCATATGCCTTCATTCAATTTGTGTGTTAATGTATGTATGCAAACATATTCATTTATATAAATATACATATGCATTCGTATATATGTATTCCAAGTAAGATCATTCATTTTGATCAGTATGTATATGTCATCCATGCAGACTTGTTAATCTTGATAGTATCTTTTCACCACATCAGCTCTTTATGATCTTTGAAGCTTATTTGAAAACTAGGGGCCCAGTGCACAAATTCATGCACCTTGAAAGGAACTGTGGGCTGTGAGGCTGCGGTGGGCATAGGGGCTGGTCTCGGCCCATCCTCCAAGCCCCTGCCCGGCTCCTCCCACTGTGGCCCCAGGTCCCTGGTCTGCCAGCAACCTTGCTCCTGCTGCCACTGCTCCCACGCACTGATAGAGCAGGCCCCACTCGCACCTGCTGATGGCGTGGAGTGATTGGGGCTGGTGCTGGCAGTGGGTGTGAGTGAGGCTGGTGCCATCAGCAGGTGTGAGAGGTGGCTGCTGCCCTGATCACCCCTCCGGAAAAGGGGGAGATGGAGAAGCCCTTAGGGGCAATTGGGGATGGCAGCCACTGCTCACACCCACTGATGGCGCTAAGCGATAGGGACCAGTGCCGGGCACCAGCAGTGGGTGCGAGCGGTGGCTCTGGCGCTGGCAGCAGGTGTGAGTGGGGCCAGCATCGGCTGCAGGTGCAAGCGCCAGGCAGGTCTGTGGTGCACAGGAGCAAAGAATTTTCAGAAACCATCAGAGGTTTGCCCTGATGACAGCAACTGGTGCCCTGCCTTGGTATGGTGCCCCTGCTCACCTGCTCCACCATCTCTCTGCAGCTGACACCCGCCATGTTCTGTGTGCACCTCCTGGTGGTCAGCACACGTTATAGCAGCCAATTGTTCGGTTGTTCCGCCTTTTGGTCTATTTGCGTATTAGGGTTTTATATATATAGATAAATAGCATCAATTTTTCATCATTCTAAGTTTCCTCTTTCCTTTCCTGCTTTCCCTGTTTGTGTAGAAGACCATGATTTCTCCTAGATCCCAATAATTCTTTTTATGTGCATTTAGGAAGAACAAAGAACCATCTGAAGTGGATGACACTGAAGATAAGAGTGAAAACACGATCACTATTGAAAATGGCATTCCCTGTGACCCCCTAGATACGAAGGGATGGCACATTAATGACACTTTCATGACAGAGGATGAGCGGCTCACCCCTCTTTGAAGGGCTGCTGTTCTGCTTCCCAAGAAACTCACACACGATTCTGTGCAACTGTTGAGCACCATAAATTATTAAGGGCAGATTACATACTTTGTTTCACCATTCTTCTTTTGTAAGAAAATTTGAATGTGCATGAAAGTGAATCAATAATACCTGTGAAGACATTTGGAATCATAAGCTGTTGACTACTCCAAAGATTTTAAAGTATTTCCCTGACAACACAGTGTGTAAGTGTAGTCATTTGGTGTTTGTGATTATTGATTTAAAAGTCCATCAGTATTTAAGCATTTTCAAAAATAAGGACTATATATATTTTACACTCTGGAGACCTAAGGAAAAATATTTTTCCAATGGAGAATCCCTGTAATAATTATGAATATTATTTATATCATTCTGTATATGACTAAGTAAGCAAGGATAAAAGTAATTATTGTACATGGGATAAATAAAAATGGAAGTATTGATAAACAAGGTAGAATTTGATCCTATTATAACTATTGCTTATGTATTTTCTGTCAATTTCTACTAGTGCAGCTCTATTTGTTGACTTTTTCTGCAATCTGTAAAAGTACAATCTATAATAAATAAAGTGCTAATTATTTTTTTTTGATTATGTGACTGTGGTCTGAGGTTTACTTTTACACTGTGAAAAATAGTAAGCCTAATTTTTATTAGTTATATTTAATCTGTTCTACAGATCTAGAAAAGAATTATTTTTGTTGTATGTATACTTCCTTGAAGACATCTCGAAATTTTTAGAATTGGTTTTCCTTTCAGATAGGCCATGTGTCATTCTAAATGCTAATAATTATTATACATTTATTAATAGCAAGAGAATTTGGTGCTCAGTCTCCCACTGCTATCCCCATAGTTGATGTTACAGCAATAGTTTCTAGCTCACTTCCCTGCCTCCAATACTGCTCCCTGGGTATCGACTCTAAAATGGATATTTGCATGAAGATTTATTGAGGTCTGCTCTCAGGACATACACCTGTAAGAAGTGAGAGAGGTGAGAGTGTGGCAGACAGACTAAAATACCTGCCATCTCCTGATGTTTAGACCTCCGTGCAACCTGCACTCCTTGAGTGAGGATGGGACCTGTGGCTTGCTTCTAATGAATAGAATACAGCAAAGGTGACGAGCCATCACTCCTGCAATTACTTTATATTATGTCTAAGCAGACTTGTTCTAGAGCAGTGGTTCTCAACCTTTCTAATGCTGCGACCCTTTAATACAGTTCCTCATGTCGTGGTGATCCCCAATTTCATTGTTACAAATTGAACATAATTAAAGCATAGTGAGTAATCACAAAAATAATATGTAATTATATGTGTTTTCTGATGGTCTTAGGCAACCCCTGTGAAAGGGTCGTTCGACCCCCAAAGGGGTCGTGACCCGCAGGCTGAGAACCGCTGTTCTAGAAGAATCCTGATAGTGATTAATCACAAAAACAATATGTAATTATACATGTGTTTTCCGATGGTCTTAGGCGACCCCTGTGAAAGGGTCATTCGACCCCCAAAGGGATTGCGACCCACAGGTTGAGAACCGCTGTTCTAGAGACTCTCCTTGATGGCTTAAGTAAGTGGCCGTTGGGAAGCCCACATGAAAGAAACTAAGCAGCCTCTAGGAATTGCTGGTGGCCTGCTGGCACTGAAGGCAGCCTCCAATCAATCAACAGCCCTAGCAAGAAGCTGGCGTCCTCAGTCCTACAAACACAAGGAAATTGATTCTGTCAACAACTAGACTCAAGTCTCTAGATAAGAATACATTCTGGCCAACACTTGGCAGCCTGAACAGAGGATCCAGTTACGCTGTGCCCAGACTCCTGACCCATGGGCATTGTGAGATGATAAATGTGTGTTTTTAAAGGTACCAAGTTTGAGGTAATGTGTTATGCAGCAATAGGAAACTAATAAAGTAGGATTAGGTAGAGCAAGAAGTGACCAGCAACATGGTTACAGCAGAGGCCTCAGTCTATCCTTCAGGGAGGTTAGGAGCTGAGATTGTCCCTGATTGAGTGAGATAAGATGGATGGGCCTTTGTATCTCATTAGCCAGTTACGGCCATGGGTGCTGTCGGAGAGGGTCTGCCCTTGGGAAAGATAGCTCCCTGTGGCTGGGGACAATTCCCATCGAAGGACTCAGTTGTGAGACTTTTAAAAGCCAATATTTTCAGAAGCTGAGGATATATGTACATGGGCCCTGAAGAGAAGGCCTTGTGGACCCCCAGAATGTCCACTACACCCTTTCCAGTCCATTGGCTACAGTATAGCTTGAATGAATATCCAACATGCAAACCTAATCCTGTTGGTTCCTAACATAGAAGCTTTTATTTTTTTTTATTTTTAAAAATATATATATTGGAGGTGACATTGGTTGATACTGATATATAATTTTTAGTTGTATATCTTATAACTTAACATCTGTAGACTCTATTGTATGCTCACTAAATGGCATCTTATTTTCTTTAGGATAAAGCCAGACTTCTTAACACTGGGCCAACTGTAGTTTTACCTTCATTTTCCTCTCTAACTTCATCTCTCACCCCTTCTTTTTCTATCTCTTTGCCTTTCTTTCATCAATCATAATAGTTCCCTCACGTCTAGGTCTTTGAACAAGGTGTTCCTTCTACCTAGAACACTCTTCTGTATCTCTCAGCTACTCTTCCAGCTTATCCTTAGGGTCTATTTCACTTAAACATCTTGCCTTCCTAGAGGTCTTTGCTGGACCTCCTGGCTTTGTGCTGTTAGAATGCTCAGATAGTTATGCTCATCTTGTACGTTATATTTAAGTGTATTTTATGGAAGAAGGAGACCACAAACCAAGAATGCCCTAGGGCCCCCCAAAACCCTAATATAGCCTGTCTCTCTAAACATTTTCATAACCCACTTTAGTTTGCTCCCACCTCTAATTTGATAGAATTAATTACTGGGTTGTAACCTCACCATATTGATATAAATTTTCAATTGAAATGATTATAATATTTTATTTATTTGTTTACATATCTATCTTCACCCTAAATATAATATTCTTAGAGGCAGTTTTCAAATCAATTAGCATACTGCCTTGTCTTCTTCTTTCCTTCCCTTCCTTTCTCCCTTTTTTCTTTCATTTATTCTGCAATGGTGAGCAAAACTGAACACAGTCCCTGCCCTCATAGAGCTAAAAGTCTGCATAGTCAGAGCTCAATAAATGTGTGCTTATAAACAAGCACATGAAATTGTAGCTGTTGCAAGCTCATAGTCTTATCTCTTCTGAGAGCAAAGGCAGAATTTGTAGGTGCAAGGTTTTTGACTTGGACACCATTTTACTTGGGAACCATATACTCTTTAATATTATTAGAGCTTCCTTACTTTTAGGAGAGGAATGAGTTTTGATCTCTCAGTTGGCAACATACGATTTACTAAAGAACCACTTTCTATCTTACATCCTCTTGAGTTGTATACACCAGAATAGGGTATCTTTGCATATAGAACTGATGAAACATCTTCTGAATTAATCAATGCTTGTAATTGAGGTAACTAAATATGTGACACATGTAATCAGTGTAATTACTAGCAAGCATAATCCAAGACATGTATTGTCATGAGGATTGAAATTGTTCTTGGTAGGGGGAAAAACGTTTAGATATTACAGTGGTTTATATTCCTCCAAAGGGCAACAGTACATAAACAGATACAAAGTATATCTATGGCATTAAAATTTCATGGGTAAGCTATCAGGAAAATATGTCTAAAATGTCTCAATAATTGGAAAAATGGTTGAGAAACACTGATTCTAGATAGGCTTCTTATTTTTAAGGTATAGATAAACCAATTTGATCACTAAATCATTTTCTTCACTGTCAATTTATTCTGATGCTAAGGGGGATTTATTCCAGTTGCAAAGGTCTGTTCCACTAAATATACTTGTTGGGTAAGTCTTCTATGCTAGCAGAGATGTTCTGTAAACCTGACAGTCAATATAACAGCAAAATGGAGCTTATGTGTCCTGCCTAATGCCTTTGACAAACACTCTGGGTAATTAGAGAGTAGCAATCATCAACTACACCTTCCATTTTTAATGTAATGATCCTGCTATGTGCCACAAGGGAACACATTTCGAGGTGATATGTACTGGAAATAAAATGTTGTAAAGCGATTGGAAATATCACTGTCATTCAAGTCCCCAAGTCCTTAACAAAAACTACAATGAAACTGGAAAGATAGAAGTGTGTGAAAACCAAGTCACTACAGAAAAAATTAGCTGGTATTGTGATATCTGAACTTGTTTCACAGAAGCACTGTAGATACAAAACTTTTTTGGGGGGGTGTAGTTTTCTCTTCCACATTTTTCATCAGGACTTAACAATAGAAAATATCACTATATAAAATAATGCAGTGAGTTCTTGAATTTAGATGATACATGATCAGATTTCAAATGTGAATATCACCAAGTGAAATATGCACATTTATGATTACTGGATAAGGAACAAGGAATAGGAGAGAACACAGGTTAAGAACCAAAAATAGTAAAACATTTCTTTCTTTTTTTTTTTTTTTTACTTTTTATTGATTTCAGAGAGGAAGGGAGAGGGAGAGAGAGATAGAAACATCAATGATGAGACAGAATCATTGATCAGCTGCCTCCTGCATGGACCAAGCCCGCAACCCCAGCATGTGCCCCTGACCAGAATCGAATCCAGGACCGTTCAGTCTGCAGGCCAGTGCTCTATCCACTGAGCCAAACCAGCGTGGGCAGTAAAACATTTCTTAGAGTTCAAATCCCCAGTCCTTATTTCACATTCATGGGGCCTCTTAACATAGTATTTTATTTACCATTTTACATCTTGTTTTCCTTCATTAAAATGTCACATATCTAGTTACCTCAATTACATAAAAAAATGTAAGTTTTCTTCTTCCCTACTATTATTTTTTTTTGCTTTCCTTCCTTCTTTCCTGCCTCAAGAATTTACTGAAATGTCCACGCTATGTAAGATATCATGTAAGGATCAGAAAACATCCTTCTTTCCTTCTTTCCTTCTTTCCTGCCTCAAGAATTTACTGAAATGTCCACTCTATGTAAGATATCATGTAATGATCAGAAAACATAAACAGAGAATGTCCTAGAAAGGACTCATTCATTATTTATGACAAAATTAAGTTTATTACTAAGAATACCATTCTCATTTGGGAATTTTGGCTTGACTGGATGAATGAACAAATGAATGAGTGAATAATTTCTAGTTGTTATTTTCAAATTATTGTGCTCTTTATTTTCATAGCATTGTTTAAAAAATAATTTTTATCAGTTATGGGTGCAGAATAAGAGCCAATTTATAAAGCATAGTATTAGTTTCCTCTTTAGTCTAACACAGTGGTCACAGTATTAGGGTAGCAGTAGTAGTAGCAGCAGCAGTAGTAGTAGTAGTTGGTGTAAATCTCTATGGTGTTACTGGGCAGTAAAGGAGTTTGGCCAGTAAAGAAATGACAACTGTGTCTCTACATGTCATTTTTCCATAGTTATTCCTTGATGGTGCTTATATTTTTTGAAGACTAGTGAACATCCTATAAAATAAAACCCTAATATGCAAATTGACTGAACAGCAGAAGGACCAGTCGCTATGAGGCATACTGACCACCAGGGGGCAGACGCTCAATGCAGGAGCTGCCCCTTGGTGGTCAGTGCACTCCCACTGGGGGAGCACCGCTCAGCCAGAAGCCGGGCTCATGGCTGGTGAGCACAGTGGCCGTGGTGGGAGCTTCTCCCGCCTCTGTGGCAGCCCTAAGGATGTCCAACTGATGGCTTAGGCCCACTCCCCCAAGGGCTCCCAGGCTGAGGAACCCCCACCCACTGCAGCACACGATTTTCATGCACAGGGCTTCTAGTAACACACATAATCATGATGGTGATAGCAGAGAAACTTACAGATACTTCCTCTCTCTTCTGTTCCCTCTCCTGCCTCCACAGCAGCGCTAAGGACCCCTCGGGGGATATCCCACTGCCAGCTTAGGGGAGCGGGCCTAAGCCAGCCGGTGGACATACCCTGAGGAGTCCAAGACTGTGAGAGGGCACAGGATGGGCTGAGAGACCCCCACCCCCGACTGCATGAACGTCGTGCACCAGGCCTCTAGTATAACAATAATATGGATGTAGGGTATTGGATGAAGGAATTCATTTAGTCAGACCCAGAGAGAGTGATACTATTTTTCTAAGTGTCTGATGTCTTTTGTCCCAATCTGTAAGTAGGTTCCCAGAACAACAGGGATAGGTCATATCCATGCCCATTGGAAAGGGTAGAACAAAAGCTCTTGAGAATGGCATAGAACAAAGGTTAGCATTGGCCACTGGTTGTAGGCAAACCTGGAAGTTGCCATTGTTAGGTACCTCGCTACATTGAACAAATAGCTCTTACTTAAAAAATTTAGCAAAACTTCAATGAAGACTCAGGTTTCAATTGCTCTTAGTCATCCTAAATCATTGGTTCACAGCCCACCATAATTAGAGAACAATGAACTATTGTGGCAATATTCAGTTTTTATCAACGTTGCATTTGAAAACTTGAAGTTCAACCATATGAAATTGCTGCTATGCAAAAACTTTTGACTTAGAAAAATGGCAAATTCTTAAGGTCAAGCAATTAGTTTGCTAGTCAGTTCTTTGGAATTTTGGAAAGATGTTCCTAAAGATGCTTCATGTAAATACATCATGTAAGACAATCTTCAGGGCAGCTCACAGGAGTATATTAACCTTTGATATAGTTGAAATATTGTTCATTTATGTTAGAAGACAAAACTGTTATAATGCCAGCAATTCAATGAAAGAAAAAGACAATTTAATAAGTACCAGCTTTGGTTGTGTTTTGATTGTCAGTGCTTGAGGAAAAGCAGATTTTAATGAGAATAAGAAAGTACATGGAACTAGCAAAAGGAACTGATAGACATGATGAAAACCTTTAAAGGACATTGATTCTGGCTAATTAAAAATTAAGTTTATATTCTCTGTCGTGGCTTCATCATCATCCACTTGCTCCCCAACTTTTGCATTCTGGCTTCCATTCCCATAACCCTGAGGAAACTGCTCCCTCAAAGGTCACTAGTGAATTTCTGGTTGTCAAGGTCACAGCTTCTCAGTCTTCATCCTCCTGAATCTCTTTGAATCATTTTACAGTGTAGGGGCATCCTATATCCCCCTTTGACACACTCTCCCTTCTTGAATTGTTTGTGATATAGAGAAGTTGAAAGAGAAAGAAATAAACAGGTGAAAAATTGAGTGATTTTTTGTGTCAAGTGTAGTGTAATTCTCAATAGTGAAAAGAAAGAATTGCATCTTGTGCATAATGAAGGCAATGGAGAAAATAATTGGGATTAATTATTCTCTCTGATAACCACCAATGGGTTTCCATCCAGAGTAGGAGAAAAAGGTGTGCAAGTAGTCATTGTTTATTAAATGATTAGTTGCTTCACATAGTGGTAGAGAGCACCAGGGCTTGAAGAATACATGTCACAATTTCTTACTTGCAACTCCAAAATCCAAAAACTTATGAAAACTGCTTGGTAGCAACACCTGACCTGAATAGATGCGATGTTACATATGATATGTATCTATTGTGCTTGATATTATTGAATGCAGAAATATTTAAGTTGTTTGGCAATAGGATTCTACTGGGAGTAGATTAATATATGGCATATGCACAATACCACTAATACAGCCTGAGTTCTAATTCTAACACCACCATTTACTAATTGGGTGGTCCCAGGTGAGCAGGAATTCGTAAAAGTGGAGAGAAGGCAATCCAGTGAAATACTAGTAGCTTGTCTCCATTTGATGTAAATAGCCTAGCTTTAAAAAGAAACTAATATTTGTCCTATTTGCCCAAAGTGTTATTGTGAGAATAGAATGAAATAAATAATAAAAAAGCAAAATTAATAAAATGTGATTTGTGAATAAAATTTTTATTAAAATTGGTATTGAGCCTGACTGGCATGGCTCAGTGGTTGAGCATTGACCTATGAATCAGGTGGTCACAGTTCATTCCTGGTCAGGACACATGCCCGGGTTGCAGCTCAATCTGCAATGGGGGGTGTGCAGGAGGCAGCAGATCAATAATTCTCTCTCATCATTGATGTTTCTATCTCCCTCTCCCTCCTCCCTCTCCCTTCCTCTCTGAAATCAATAAAAATATATTAAAAACTAAAATAAAATTGGTATTGAGACTACTCAACTTGAGGCCATAAAGAGGAATAAAAGGGTTCATTTAAGGGAACTATTTTACTATAGAATTATATATTCATATCTATAATGGCTGAATCTCAGAATTGTGCCCTACATTACCCACAAGCAAAGCATGAATAGAATAAATATCCATCTAGAAAGACACAACCACATGTAGATCTGGTAGGGAGACAGTGGGTAGGCATTTTCAACACAAAGAAAAATAGAAAAAAAACTCAAAAAACTCTAAAAAAAATCTTTCAAGTACACATTACCTCTAACCCTAATAATAACATAACTTACCCCCCAGAGGATATCATCCTATATAATCCCTAAAGAGAGACAGAGACAAACTTGTGGTAACTCAGCTAATTATCCCAGTATTAACTTTAACTCAACTAGGTAATGATCATCATGTTTTTAAACGATTATTCTTATTTTACTTTATGACTATCATTGAATCAGTTGACATTTATTAAGTCAACTAGTGTACCAACCAATTCAGTTTAAAAAATCTGATTGATGGACAAGCTGTTTTGTTGAATTAATTAGTCAATATGGTAGAACCTTGTGTATGTAGTCAAATTCTAGTGATATTTAAACTCTTACATTGAGGATTGGATCCTGTGACTTATCTGCCAGGTACATGGGGATGAGTCACCTATTCTGTTTTTACATTTCCTGGAGCTCTTACAAGCAGATTCAAAGTCCTTGGGAGGATGGGGCCACAGCCAGCAGTGGAACAATTCACTTATACGATAAGCCTTTGGCCTTTATTTAATTCAGTTCCATAGACAATCTAACATGTTCTTTGAAGAACTAAAGAAAATTTAAATTAATGAATATAAGAACTCAAATCTGCTTGCTCAAAAGTGACAGAAGCTTGACAATGTTAATTTCTTTGCCATTATTTAAGGTTAATTGAGGCCCATCTTAATTCCCATTACATGTTATAGTATTTGCTTGCTAGATTATCATCTGCTTAGCCATAAAGGGAAATACCAAGGTTCATTTTAATTGTACAATGATTGCAGAAATCCTCCGGTTTATAGTTTCAAACATAATGCTTTGACACAGCACATTCCAATAGATGAGCAAGCAAAATGTCATTTACAAAACCTCCCCAAGGATTATACCAGAGTCCTTCGGGGAAGGGGATTGAGGTGTTGTGAGGGCTAGAAATCATAGTATTTGGCAGTTTTCCTCATAGTTTCATAGTTCTTTTTTGCTTTGTGTTGGGAATCCAAATAGGTGCCTTACATATATCAATTATAATTAAAAATAAATAATTTTTAAAAAAGGAAAGTTGTAGTTCTTGTTACTATAGCCTCTAAAATGTGACCTGTATTACCTACAAGCAAAGCATAAATAGCAAATGATCTAAATCAAGTATAGCACAGAAATGGCTAACAAATTGAAAGTGCTAAATAGTGAAGCAAAAATATGATCCCAATTTTTAAAAATTTCCATTTGTGAAATATATCCAATCTATTTAAGGTTCTGATTCTTTCCATGCCACTGCCCATAGTTCTGTATTCAGGATGGACCAAGAATAATCTAGCAATCGCACTGCACATTACTCAGGCATGGAGTTTCAGGCACCCCAATACCAGTTCTTGTCCTCCATTGAGTACACACCTGGCACGGCATAGATGACATATGCAACTTACTCCAGGAAAGGAGTTGATGACAAAGCGTTTTTTAAATGGGAATAAGCTAAAAGTCAAACGGTAATAATTAAAACATGGAAACTGAAAGAATCAGTTGCTATGAATTCTTTAACACAATGCACTTTAAAATACTGTATAATTTGGGCAAGACATTTAAATTGGCTAAGTCTCTGTTTCTTTTAAGTAGGATTAGTAACACTTGATATTGAATGAAATAAATAATAAAATCAGTAAAAATTACCGAATAAAATGAACCATATGATTCAACATACCTTATAAAGTGACCACCACAAGTCTAGAAACCACCTGTCACCATAGTTATTACAATGATATTGACTCTATTCTCTGTGCTGTACATTAAACCCCCAGTATGTAAAGAGACTGGTGTATATATACACATACAGGGTGTCCCAAAAATATATACACACTTTAACAGCTGATACCTCTTACATTTTGAAAATGAAATGTATTTTAATAAACACTGCCTTTATAAATATTCAAAGTGTCTATACATATGATACACACACAAATCTTGGCAGCTTTACTATTGGGAATAGGTAGTTTACTATTGTGCTTGGTCCTGACTGAGATAGAATCATGTACATATGTTAGTTCTTGAGAGCACTATGTTTATAGCACTATCCAGACCAGGGTCCTTTAACCTTAGCACTTGAAATTTGGGCTCAAATAATTCTCTTTTGTGGGGCCCTGTCTGGGGCATTGTACAATGTTTAGCAGCATCCCTAGATGTAGTAGCACCCTCCCCCAAGTTATAAAACCCAAAAATGTTTCCACACATTGCCGGTTGTCCTCTGGGAAGCAAAATCACCCTGGTTGAGAACAACTGCTCTATTCCACTGATACAGGTTTGCTTTAAAGAGAACAAAATTATTGCCATGCCATCTGAAGTTGTCATCTGGGAATCTATGATCGCTAATTACTCCCTATTACTGAACATTCTCACCTTACTGAGAAAAACATAGCTTTTTACCAAGGTAATGTAGAGCCCCGATGCTGTCCTCTCAGTGAAAATCATGATAAATGCACTATAATAAGTGCAATATAATAAGTGCAAGGAGAAACTGTGTTGGTAACTAATGCAAGTTTGATGTCATCCATTTTTTGAGCTGTCCCTCCATGCCTTTTATGCTTCTTCATGCCTTGACTATCCCTCTCTTCCATGTCTGCAATAAGAATTGTTTCAAAAATCCCTTTCTGACCACAAAGAGTATGGACTTGAAGCCAGACTGCTGAGGTTTGAATCCCAGTTCATTGCTTTACAGCTTTGTGATCTTGATTCAGTGCCCCACTGTCTTCACCTAGAAATGAGGATGGTGCTATTGATCACTGCATAGAGTTGTTGTGGGGATTAAATGAGGGAGAACATATACTAGTACAGCAGTTAAACTCTGCCTGGCACATAATAAGCATGCAACAAAATTTCAGTATTTTATTGTTACTGTTATTAGTACTATTAGTCTTTATGATTCAGAGTCTCATTTCCTTCAGAAAACTTACCTGATTTCTTGGGTCCATGCTGACCTTCTAATTCTCTGAAATCATGAAAACTTTTGTAATCTTACAAATTAGAGTTTATTCACATCATCTTTTATGTGTGTCATCTGAGTAAAATTTTTCCAACAACGCAGATTGTATGAGCCAGAGATTATGTGTTCCACAGGGTTTGCATTCTCTCATACATCTCATTTATTGGGTAAGGAGTTAACGCGGTTTGCCCACTCTTATCTGGTTACTAGAGGCCCAGTGTGCAAAATCAGCCACTGCTTGCCACCCCGCCCACCCGCCTGCCTCACCCCATTCGCTTCCCTGCCTACCCACCCGCTGCCCTGCTGCACTTGCAGCACCGCCCACCTGCTCACCGCTGCTCGCCATGCTCGCTGCCCTGCCTGCCTGCCACCCACCTTGCTGAGATTGGAGCCTGTGGGCCGTGGGGGAGGAACCGAGAGGTGCTCAATGCACCTCATGGTGACTGGTCATTTGGTCTTCCTAGTCATCACGGACGCTGGCTTTTTATATATATAGATGACAAGCATTTCATGTTGTCACAGGGATGTTTACTTAGGCATTAGTCTTTTAAAACACATGTTAAATTTCATTTCTGCTTGCTTTAACATCACTCTGTGTGTGTGTGTTTGTGTGTGTGTGTGTGTACACATGTTCTCA
>NW_006299519.1:420633-462956 GCF_000327345.1 Myotis davidii
TATATCTATATATATAGATATCCTACATAGTCAGTGGGTAGAGGCATTAGCATGATATTGATACAAAGATGGAAATTCCCTCCAGACCAACGTACAGTTCAGGAAGATCTTGTATGTTCTGTCTTCTGTGCCTGAAATTCATAAACACCCAAACTCATGGTTGGAATAAAATTTCTTTGCAGAAAATATCCCCAGAAACAACCCCTCTACAGTGGGTGGAAAAGCACTACCTATATTACCTATATGAAAGACATGCCTTCCTACTTCCTTAAGAAAGAACCAAGTTTATTTGGATGTCTACCATTTCCCAACATAAACCAGATGTATACTTTATTAGTTTAATCCATTTATCCAAGTCCCCTGGGGAAGTTTCCTTTGTTATTATAAAAATTCATTGAAGCCAGCCAGTGTGGTTCAGTGGTTGAGCCTCGAACCATGAACTAAGAGATCACAGTTTAATTCCTGGTCAGGGCACATGCCGAGTTGTGGGCTCAGTCCCCAAAAGTGCCATGCAGGAGGCAGCCCATCGATGTTTCTCTCTCATCATTGATGTTTCCATCTTTCTCTCCCTTTCCCTTCCTCTCTGAAATCAATAAAAAAATATTTAAAAAATAAAAATAAATAAAAATTCATTAAAAAAGAGAGATTCACAGGAAGAAACAGTTCCTCATTTCCCACTTTGTTGTTTTTAGATGTGATGCCTGAAATGAATGTAGCCATCTTGTGACTGACCACGAGGGAAGCTTTAATCAGAGCAGAGGTCAACATGCTGAGGGTGATACAGTGGAAAGATGAAAGAAACTGAGGTCTTTGATGATATCATTAAGCCACTAAGTTAACCAACTCTGGATTTAACCTGTCAAGTCTTTTATGTGTATATTAATATGTTTTCCTTATTGTTTAAGCAGTTGAGTAAGAGTGGCTTCTTACTTGCAGCCCCAAAGCATCCTGACTAAACAGATAATTTGGAAAGACTTTGGAAAAGTTAAGAGAATGTATCAATTAGCTTTTGCTACATTAAAAGCCACCTCAAAAACCCATGGCTTAAAACAACAGCCATTTATTTAGTTCATGATTCTATGGGTTGACAATTTTGTCTGTGCTCACCCGGGAAGTTCTGTTCTCAGCTGCTCTCACTCATACATCTGAGGTCAGTTGCCAGAGAAGCTGGAGGCTTGCTGGTACACAATGGCCTGAGTCTGATTGCCTCATTTCTGGTCCAGTGGTTTCTCACTCTCCAGGAGTTCAGCTCAGGTTTGTTCACTGTGTGGCTATTTGGCTCTGAGGGGGGGTGGGGAGAGAGAGAGAGAGAGAGGGAGGGAGAGAGAGAGAGAGAAACATCAATACATGAATGATGAGAGAGAACCATCCATCGGCTGCCTCCCACCAGGGATCGAGCGAGATTCTTGAGACCTAGCTTCAGAATTGGCCTACTATTACTTCTGCTACATTCTATTAGCCAAAGCAGTTTCAAGAAGAAAGGAACTACATTATATCTCTTGATGGGAGATGCTGCAAAGTCACATTGTAAAGGATGTTGATACCAGGAGAAGTGAAGAAGTAGTTTTACAAGATACTACCAATATCCTATAGTAAATATTTGCAAAGCCCTCTCCCTAATTAGTTGAGCATTATGATGAATAAATGGGTTAAAATGTGGTCACCTCCACTTTTTAATTAGACTTGGGCTGCTTAGTTAGCCTCTTTAAGTCTTCATGTATGCTATTATTAAATGGAAATTATAGTAGTTCCTTACTCATAGGGTGACAGTGAGGATTCAAGAAGATAATGCTTATACATTGTTTAACACAGTTCATGGCATATCAATATCAACCATTATTTATAATCTATAAAGACAGATCCATACTCTCTAGTTAATGCCCTAGAATTCTCTTTCTCATTTTCTCCTCCTCACTTTGTTAAACAAAACTTAGGTAATTTTTTTTATCCATTCTGCCTTTATTCATCACCCTATTACTATTCTAGTTGGCAGCTTGACCACAGCATCTCCATACATGTCAGAAGCTCTGTGGCCCCAGTGGAGAGCTTCAAGGTACTGGATTGCCAATGCCTAATGCTCACTGATGAGTGTCTTGGGGCCTGGCCTAATACGCTACCTTGTCCTGAGCCTTGAAAACTCTGAATTTTTATTACCAGTAGCTTTCTCCTTAGAGGAGTGCCAGGGTTGAAATTCCAATTGAGTAATAGATGGAGATTTTTATCCCCCATCCCCACTGTTTCTACAGTTTACTAAGGAGAGTGTTACTTTGAGGCATGGATCCAGACTACCAAAAGTGTCTCTAGAGTGTCTGTGCTCTTAAGCATCATAGGTTTTTCAGCACCATTTTATTGAAGTATTGGAGTTATTCCTGAATTTCAGGTTCATATTGAATTTGTATAAAACATGGGCCTAAGGACTTCTTCAAATAAATTCAGAGGGGATGCTGAAGTATTTCCTAAATATTATCAAGCTACCCAGTGAGCTGTAACTGACTCCTGCTCCTGGCTACTTTTAGAGAGATTCCAGTGTTGCAATAGGGGAGAGGGGGAAAAAAAAGCTTTGGGTAACACCAATCACAAAATCCAGTGAAAAGGCCGAGAAGAGAAAAACACTCAGTATGAGAGCTCCTGCATGTGTTTTCTCAAGTTTTCAATTTTCTCAGTTGCTTACTGATGTCACCCTCACAGAGGTTGCTGAAGCTTTGCCTAATCTTAAGTTAAACCATTCAGAGTCACTGAGATAAGAAAATAACATCTTGTAGCCCAAAGGCATTATCCAAATTCCAAGGCCATAAGGCCTTGATTCCTTTCTGGATAGAATCCAAATTAATATCCTCAATATCCACTACATTCTGACTGTCTCCAGGAAAGATGCATGCTGTCTTGGGATTTATGTTGTATAGTTTCTAGGCACTGAACATATTTATTAACCAAAGAAGATTCCTGACGAGATTGAAGTCAGGTGGGCAAATATCAGGAGGGCCTTTAATGACAAAGAATGAAGTAACAGTAAGGCTGATCCATTATAATTTCAATTGAATGTATTCATGTGAACATGGGATTAAAGCTTTTACCCTTTTAAAAATATATTTTTACTGATTTCAGAGAAGAAGGTAGAGGGAGAGAGAGATAGAAACATCAGTGATGAGAATCATTGATGGGCTGGCTCCTGCACAGCCTCTATTGGAGATAAAGCCCACAACCCAGGCATGTGCCCTGAATGGGAATCCAACCATGATCTCCTGGTTTATAGGTCAGTGCTCAACCACTGAGCCATACCGGCCAGGCTACCCTTCAATTTTTAACTTCCAGATTGATTCTCCTTGAAGTTCAGATGTTAGGCACTCGGGATTTATAATGTGATTTATCCACTCCCCATCTCTTCAATTTGGGAAACTGGAGTCAATGTACTTTCTGCTACATCTCCCACTTGCTTGGGTTCCAGAGAGAGAGAGAGAGAACAAAGGAGTTCTACAATCAAATAAACATTAGCATCTTTGGGAAGAGTCTTACAGGATAATCTAGAAGAAAACTTCAAAGCCTTAACAAAGTTCTCTTGTCCTTTAGACCAGAAAGCAAGCTTACCTCTGCTAATCGGCCGTGAGAGTGATCCAGTTGGATCAGAAAACATGGCCTCATTTTGAAGCCTGAGGTAGAGGCCAATAGGGATGCAGGCTTATTGTAAGCTATTTAGAGCCGATTGGGAACTATTAACCAATTAACCAAAGTGTAAAATCTTTAGTCACCTCATACTCTAGCTGGGAGGCAGAAGCTGGTTCCAAAAGGAGTTTTCTATGCTTTAAATGCCCAGTTGGCCTTGACCTGAACTGATTCTAAGCTACTTGACTTTGACCATCTCTCATGTCAGCTGCCTTCCCTTTCTTGGTCCAACTCAACCTTCTTGTCCTCCTGAGATGTGTCTACTTTGCTATAAACCAATGAGAAAATGTATTGCTCTGGCCAAATTCATGAACCTCCTTGTTTAGTTCACAGATGGCTCCTTGGGACTAGGGGTTGTTTCAAGTAACATTTTTCTTTATTTATCCATCCAAATTTCCTTTCAAGGTTGGGACTAAGTAATAGTTTTCAGCACATTGGGAGTGTGAAGAATTAATATTGTTTCCTTTTGGTCTTAACTGAAAAGACATATTTGGTTAACTATCTCTAGCTGACAATTCTCAAATTTTTATCCCCATCCCTGATCTTTCCACCAAGCTGCAGATTTGTTTATTTAACTGCCTTCTCAACACCCTCACTTTCATCTTTAACATATATCACAAACTTGACTGAACTCTTACTCTTCCCTTCAAACTATTTTACCTGCAACTTTCTCCATCTAAATAGATGTCAACCTTGTCCTTCTACTTGTTCAATCTAAAAACCCTGTAGTAATCTTTGACTCTTTTTCTTTCACAGCCCACATCCAATTCACCAGTAAGTCCTGTTGGTTTTACTGTTAAAATGTATTCAAGATCCAGCCACTTCTCACAAATTTTACTGCTAGCATCAAGCCACCATCATAACTCACCTGGATTATTTCAATAGCCTCCTTACTGGTTTTTCTGCCTATAGTCTTGCCCCTATGTAGTCTGTTATCCACACAGCAGAGTGATTCTTTTCAAAGGTAAGTGAGATATGTCACTCCTCTGTTCAAACTCTGCCATGGATTATAATTTTCCTTAGGATAAAGGCTCAAGTTTTGCTCCTATGGCTCTAGATGTAAATTTATGCTAGTGGCTCTAGTATTGCCTGATATTTTTCAGTCTGGGTATGAAAATAAATTAGGGTTACATGGCAAGCACTGTATTATCATAAATTCAGGTCATTGATAATCAATCAGTACAAACTCCCTGAAATCCAGTTTGTCCTCCCAAGTTTGAACTTTGTTGGAAATATTTCTCAGTTTGGCTACTGAAGATTATATTTGCTCTATCTATAGGGAAAAAACGACCACTATGCAACTAGAAATGTAAACAGGAAAGAGTTTTAGTTTTTCCTTTGGGCTAAAAAGCCAACTTATTTATTTTCTCTAAAGTACTTATAAATTCACTTTTTATAATAAATATGTGGTCAAAACCAATTGTACCAAATGCAAATAATTCTTGGCCATGTAAGTTTTAAACTCTTTACACTTTATATTCTTGATATGCTTTCTTATTTCTGTCAGAAGCATTAATTCTATCAATTTTAAGAAATTGCCTGAAGCATAATTTTTTTCCTCTGAAGTTTACCGAAGTTATCCTCTCAACTTGACAAATTTGAAGAAGTTTTTGCTAGAGCTATTTGGCAATCTCACCATTTATGGCTACAGTATTGGAAGTATGTAAAAAGTATGAGCAATAAGGGCGCTATGGATCTCAAAGTCTATGCACTTTGCTCCAGCAGAGTGGAGACCCACCCTCAGATCTGAGCCTATGAAGAGGGAGCTCTCTGATTGAACTCCATGGTTATCTAGTTTCCATTTAGGTTTTAGCTGGTAGCATATCAGAAACAGGGAGGGGATTTATGGTGGGCAGGGCTACTAGAAGTAGATTCTTCAAGAAGTGACAGTGAATTCAGAGCCTACACAGATAGCAGAATTAAGAGCAATAAAGCTGTTTGGAGCCATTCAATGTAAAGCCTTGAAGACATTGTCATATTACAGCTTAGTCAGTAAACAATTTTCAAATTGATGACAGTGAGTCATTGTAAAAAAAAAAAAAGAGAGAGATACAAAATAATGTACAGGCAATATCCTGATTAGGATGGAATATATTTTAGAAACATTTCTACCTTAAATGGTTTAAAAATGCAAAACTGGTATAACCCAAGCAGTACATTTTAGTTTTGTTTATGTGAGCCTGTTTATTCTCGGACTATACCAGTTTCCTACAGAACTACTATGGACAATTCTCCCATTTCCCTCACTTCTCAAAGTTCCCTGATTATGACACAGCTCCTCTCATTTCGAGTGGCTTTTATTATTAGGCTCACAGCATTCTTCTCTGTGTTCTCAAGTATTGATTCATATAATACTTATACCATCCCTATGAGATTGTTATCAGCTTTGAAATAAGGAAATTAGGTACAGGGAATATTACCTGCCTAAAATCACATAAGTAATAAGTGGCAGAGTAAATCTATTATGCTAGTTAAGTCTTCTAAATGATGGCCCCATGATGGAGGAGAACTGTCCACCCTAAGTCTTCTCTTCCATGTCTGAACTGTGCTTCAGATGACATTATCTTAGATCCATTTATTTATTTTCCTCTGGATGCTCTCCTGTGTCTCTCTACATTGTGGTTATCAGAAACGAGCATGATGCTCTAAATTAATTTACATATAATACTTGTATTAACAAACTGTAAGAGAATCTAAGATGGATTTGCCTTTTGTTGGGAAGCCAAGTTGGATTTACAGTTCATATTAAGCTTTTATTTAACCTGATTGACTGGGTTGCTGTAGTAGCTCCCTGGCTGGTCTACCTGCATCTACCCTTGTCCCTTAGTGTCTGCTTACTAATCGGCAGTGAGAGTGATCCGGTTAAAACTTTTGCCAGATCTCTTCTCTGCTGGAAGCCCTCCAGTGTCTTCCCACATTACTCAGAGTAAAAACCAAAATCCTACAATTGTCTGTAAGGCCCTCCTGGTGTGGCGCCCAGCCTGGGCTCTCACCACAAAGGCCTCTCACGTTCATGAGATCTGCCTGTACTCTTTGCACTTGCTGTTCCCTCTGCCTAGAACAGTCTTCCCTTAGATATACACACAGCTTTCATCCCTTCCTTCAGGTTTTAGAGAAATGTCACCCCTCTCATCTCCATCATTTACTATCCTCCTTTCTTGCTTATTGCAAAGTCATAGAATTTATCATCAGCTATTTGTGTCTTTCCTCTACCCAATGTCATATAATATGATAGCCACAGGAACATTTCCTGTCTTATTTATTAGTGTATTAGTATATCCAACATATAGAATAGTGCCTGGCATATAGTAGGTAGACAATAAATCATTATTGAATCAAAATTCTTGTTGTTTTGGACATGAACTATTGTTGATCAGAGGAATGCTTAATCCTACAGTGTGTGGTTATTTTGGGGACATTTAGATCTCTCTGGTAGAACTTTACACTTTGTTAAATCCCTTATTGAAATGGAAGATACACTGTGTCTTTGTTTGTTTGTTTATTCTTCTATTCTTTTATCCAAAAGGAAATAAGGCAGGCAGCATTTGACTTGTTCCTAGTGAATCCCTAGGTATCATGTATAATAAAAGGCTAATATGCAAATTGGCCAAAGAGTGGAACGAACAGTTGCTATGACACACACTGACCACCAGGGGGCAGATGCTCAATGCAGGAGCTGCCCCCTGGTGGTCAGTGTGCTCCCACAGGCTCATGGCTGGCGGGCACAGAGGCAGTGGAGGGAGCCTCTCCCACCTCCCTGGAAGCACTAAGGATGTCCGACTGATAGCTTAGGCCCGCTCCCCAAGAGGGCACAGGCCAGGCTGAGGGACCACCTCCCCCGCCAAGTGCACGAATTTCGTGCATTGGGCCTCTAGTCCTATATAATAAAAGGTTAATATGCAAATTATCCCCTCAACTGGGAGTTCAACCATGAGTTTGACCAGGTGGCAGGGCTGGCCAGCCAACTTCCCGCATCCCCTCCCTGCAGCCGGTTGGCCCCATTTGCCAGATCGGGGCAGGCCAGCCAGACCCCACCCATGCACAGGGCCTCTAGTATAGTATATTTAGGGCCAGAGATATATATTCTCCAAGTGCAAACCACATTCTACAAATTATATTTTATAGTTTTGTGAGATGCCAAGATCAAGAGCTCTTCCTTCTACCCTTTATACCTTTATAAAATTCACCCTCCAGCCTTTTTGAGAAGTAGAACAGGTTTTCTGCATCTCCAATCTCCTAATGCTCTCTGGTTTCATTCTTTCTCAATGACAATCCTTTCTTTAGGCCAGTTGTTTATATGGGTCCCACCCCCTGGGTCTTTAGTGTATTTATTTGCGTTTTCAAAATGGGCTGAATGCTTCTGGATAGGTGTCAGAACAGTGACATCTTCTCATTGGAGAGTGAAAAAATTCCACCAATACAGTCACTACTTGCAGTTGGCCATCACTGAGTTGATTTTCCTACAGAATTATTGTGGACAGTTTACCTATTTCCCTCGCTTCTCAAAATTTCTTGGCTTCCAGAACTTTCCTGCCTCGCTGTTATCTCAGGCTCTTTGACACTGTTTTTAGCTCTCAGAGTTTACATCCTGTTTTCTCCATTTTAATTTGAATACATTAATCTTATGTTCTGTCTTAGTGAATTGAAGTTGGACTACTCCCATTTTTTTCCTGAACCCTAGCTTCATTCAGGAAGTCACCTCAGTAGAGTTTTGTTTCAGCTTTTATTAAGGTAGGATTGTAGCTCTTTGTTCAGAGCCTTATGCTGTGTTTCCTCTTTTCTTGACTGGTTATTCCCCTAATGCCTGTGAGAAGTGAGTAGATCTCAGCTCCTCAAACGTGGGAGGTGTCTTACTGAAATTTCACTGATTCCCTCCCCCCCATGTTACTTTCTTCAAAGTTTGTTGTTGTAATTACTTAAATTTATCAACTCCTTAACTTCTTAAAAGATTCGTGTACGATGAGTCACATCAATGGCAGTAAGAATCTCTTTTTGATGTGGTGGGACCAAAATCCATGATTTTCACAGACAAACAGCATCAGCACTGTCCCTCTGCTGGTGTTGATCTACACCCCATCACTGCTCTTTGACTGACTGCAACTTAAAGACCTATACTCTAGAATCAAGCTGCTTGCATTTACATCCAGCCTCTATCACTTATCAGGTGAATGAGGTTTGACAATTTGTTTAACTTCTCTGGGTCTCAGTTTCATAATCTGTATAATGGTGATAAAAATATTTACCTCTAGATTGTTTGTAGTGCTTAAATGACATAAATTTAATGGAAAACATTTACTTTAAATTATTTTTCCAATTCTACAGTGATATGTACAGCTTTGGAGTAAGGGGAAGAGATGAAAACTTTTTTACAGGCTTAATTACTGTAATTTCACCTAGACCTGGAAGACTTGTTTTTCTAGGTGAAGAAATGTTTCCCCTGTGTGAAGGTTTCATAATCACAGTCACCCAGACCCACGAGCCTTGCCATTTAAAGAGGCTCCTCTCTTTTATCTGTGGCATGAATACTTACACCTTCTGAATGAGGACACTGATTCGGCTCCTGAAGATTCACCAGGATAACTACTGAAATTTCTTTGAACTCTATATTGCCATGATCCTATGGCTAAAGATGACCAGAGCTTGACATGGACACTCCTTGAATTTCATACCATGCAGAGGCATTCTCATTTCCTTGTGACTTTGCCTGAGGTTTGAACAGGTAAGTGAAAGGGAAGGAGGTACACAATGAAGTCAGTCATAGAACCAGCGTTTACCATAGTCATCTCAGAAATAGAAACTGAACCTTTTTAAATTTTTCCAAGCTAGATCAGGAGAGTTAACCTGTGGAGTGGAGGGTAGTCTTATTATTTTGAAAAATAATTGTGAAATTTAAAATGTATCAGAAAGAAATGAATTTCATAAATACAAGGGCTACGTCATTTATTTAGGAAGGGAAAATGTTACCCAAGTAGATAGTTTCTGTGAATATAAACTTGAAATAAAAAGAAAGTAGGGATAACTCTCTGTTAAATGGAATTGTCTGAAAAACAGATAAGTAACAATATTCCTTACATGATCCTTAATTCGAGGCTTCTTTGGTCACTGTAAAATTATAACACCTTCAGTGTATTTTTAACAGCTTTTTAGGAACTTATTAACCAAATGTACAAGTTTTGATTTGGCCATAAAAGCTAGGAAAGCTATGATTCTCTGGGATTAATGAATAACATTTGTTTATTTGATTTACTTTAAAAATCATTTTAAAATATGCGTACATATCTGTCCTCTCTAGGATGAACTTTCTATTGGTTCATCAGATTGTTTACTGTTTCTTCTTCCTTTTTTTTTCTGTCTTCCCCGCTCAGTGCCCAACCCAAGTTCAAAGGCTGATGAGAGAGAAAAACTCATGAAGAGGTTTTACTCTAGGGGAAGTTCTTCAGTGAATGGGATCTTGGCGCACAGGGAAAGATGTCAGGCTCTTCCTGGCTCTTTCTCAGCCTTGTTGCTGTAGCTGCTGCTCAATCCTCCACTGAGGAAAAGGCCAAGATATTTTTGGACAATTTTAACTCTAAAGCTGAAGACCTGTCTCATGAAAGTGCACTCGCTTCTTGGGATTATAACACCAATATTACCGACGAGAATGTCCAAAAAATGGTGAGTGTGCATGGCTTCATATGAGCATTTATTACTTCTTACAGGTTAGATTACTGCCCATACAACTGAAAATGGAAATCAAAGAAATACTCTGAGCTGGGAAGTTGGATATTTGCTTCAGTATTTCTGATTCTGAAGTCCCAGATGACTAAACTTAATTGAACTTGGGGTTCATTTGGAAAATTGTTACAAAATAGTTCACTGGTCTCAGTTCAGATGCTCGGAAAACAGTGAACGTGCCTCATAAGGTTGCTACCATAATTGTCAGGGTTTCAAAGCATTTCATGGAAATGCCATAAGTTAGTGATGTGAACAGGAATATCTAGAGACTCTCTAAAATAATATGTTAACTGAAAAATGCACCTGGAGGCTTGGTGAAAGAGCTAGATAGTAATTATCTAACAATTGGTTGGGTGAGGCTGGACTTAGGAATTTCTTTCTTCGCTGTCACAGAGCTCTCTCCGAGGGACTTGCAAAAGTCTCAGAATCCACCCAGAGCCCTCCAAGAAAAAATACAATTAAAACAGTTCTGACAAATTTCAGAATGCTCTGGGAAAGCAAGATGTTTTGTTAGATGAGTATACGGGTTTAAGGTTTCTTCTCTTACAGATCTCAAAGAAGTATTCTTCCACTTTTAGTGCTGGATATTGAGCAACATTATTTAAGAAATAAATTTTTGTGGCACTTGTACGGCAATACATTCCTTCAAAAATGTAGTTCAGAAGTTTATTTTTTCAAATAATTAGTAAGTTTGTATGCTTAAACTAAATAACTGTCATTCACTGGACTGAATAAATCTGATACCTACTATTTTATTTGAAATTTGTAAACAGAGTGTTTTTTTTAAATTTTTCTTTTTCTAAAGCTCAAAGAAATCCAGGAGATTTTGACAGCCCAGTGTGTCAGAGATCATGTTTTTTTTGTCTCATGTTTTTGTCATACCTCTGTTTCATCTCTTCATCATTGCCCTTTTCTTACTTTTTATTTGATCTCTGTTGGAGGTGCTTGTAGTGAATTGTGTATTTGTTTTCATGTTCAGCTGAATGGTCCAGTAGGTGGAGATGAAGGTGTATCAGCATCATGCGTAAGCGCTCTGGAACCAGACTGTCAAACTCCAGATCCTGGCTCCACCACTTTCTAGCTGAGTGAACTTGAACTAGTTAATTAACCTCTCTGCACCTTAGGTTTTTTTGTCTGTAAAAAATAACATAACCTTCATGTTTGCCTTATAAGGTCATTCAGAAGACTGAATTAGTACACAAAACCACCAGAATAGGACTTGATGCTTGTGAGCATGGAAAAATAAGATACCATTGTTATGAATGTGAGAGGGAGTTGAAATTACTGAAGAGACTTGTAACACTTCTGTTGAGTGCCCAGAGACTGAGAAGGCCTGTTATAGAGTGATATATAGTGATGTTTACTGAAATCATCTCTGGATCACTAAGTGCTATTAATTTTGAATTGCACCTATTGATCAGAGCAAAGGCCAGAAACGAAAGAACATAAACATGAAGTGTGACCAAACGGCAGAAAGTTTGGGCCTCTTCAAGGAGAGTGAAAATATTTGAATGCAAGAAGCAAGCAGGGGCTCAATATCTCCTTCCTCAAGCAGTGGTGAAGGGTGCACTTAGGTCCACGTGTGTGAGTTTACCTGGGGAGGGGAGCAATAGGCAGGGAGGGAAATGACCCTTTCTTCTATTCTCTTGTCACATATATATTGATATGCCCTAATGAAACAGACACTGCGGCAGGTGCTATGAGAGGTACCAAGGTGAGCAGGATGCTTAGAAATGCTGCTGGTGGCCATTTTAGAAATGAAGAATTTTCCCCCAAAGAGAGCAACTGGAACGATTTAAGGAGTTCAGAAAGAATTAGGAGGGAAAGCAGAATTAGCTGTACAAAGCCTGACTCACAAAGAAAAAAAAAATTAGTCTGAGGAGAAACAAGAAAGGATAGCATTTTCACAATTGTATTGGCCAAATCTCTTCATGCTAGAAACATGGTACTTATAAAAGCTCAAAAGAGATAAATTTATAACAAATAGAAGGAAGCGCTATTTACATCACAGGTGGTAAAACTGGTAAGACTTGTAAAACTAGGCCATTCATTTTTTCAACCCCCCCATCCTGCCACCTCCCTCGCCTTCGGCAAACATCAGCTTGTTCTCTGTATCTATGGGTCTGTTTTTATTTTGTTTTGTTTAGATTTGACATATAAGTAAAATCATACAGTGTTTGTCTTTGTCTGACTTATTTCACTTAATATCCTCTAAGCCCACCCATATTATTGAGAATGGCAAGATTTCCTTTTTTTTTTATTGCCGAGTAATGTGAAAACCAGGCTACTTTTTAATCTAGAAAAGTGAGACATTGAAAACTATAAATAGGTTCTTGAAGTATTTTAGCAAATGTAAGGTTTGTAGATCCTCTCCGGGTAAGGAAGTATGGTCAAGTACATTGAGGGACCCAGTTCTTTACCCTTTCCTATATCAATGCCCAAGGGTATGTCACTGTGCAGTGCCATTCCACTGAAAGTGATGTAAATGTGTTCATCATGTCACTTAATTACATCGATGGGATGTTAGCAGACATGATGCAAGTGGAGGCTTCGAATGGACTTGAATGATGGGGCTTGTCCTTTGCTCCTTTGCCTTTACCATGAAAACATGCCTGGGCTAGCCAGCTAAAGAATGAGAGATACATGAAGTAATTGTCCCAGCAGAACCGCCCCCCCAAAAGTGGTAAGCTAATCAAGTCAATATCGGCAGAGCTTCCTGGCAACTACTGTGATTCCAGGCACCTAAAAAAAAAACACTTATACCGTTAAAAATTTTTTTTTTTTTTTTTTTGTTATGTAGTATTATTGTAGCAATAGATACTATGGTAAGGGAAATTTGGGCCATATTTCAGAGTCAAAATATTGGGTTTGTCAGTCTATGAATCTGACCTAGCATGTAGATTTTTAGATCAAGTTGTGTAAACATACCTTAAAATAATAGAAGGCATCAAAACTTGATCAGTGTAGTGTCCCAAATGCTCCCTACTTAGGAGAGTTCCATCAGATCGAGATAAGGAGAAAAGCTTGGTTCAAAACAGGTTCCCAAATAGTTCAGAAATTCAGTAAAAATAAATTATCAAACACTTGTAATATAATATATAATAAATTGCCCCCTTTATAGCAAATATAGTTTTCATGTTTGAGACTGAGTATTCACAATTAAACTGTAATTATTTTCTGAGTAAAATAATAGTACTTTTTTTTTAAACTTTCCCTTTTTTGTAAATTTATTGTTGGTTTGATTTTTGAAATAGGATCCATATAAAATCAAAAGGGTTGTTTTTTTTTTTCCTATTGTGGCAGAGACATCCTGGCTCATTGTTCCAGTGACTGTCAGTAGCTACTAAAGCTGCTCCAGCAGCTGAAGTGGGTGTTGAATAATGCCCTCTTGGAGCCTCAAAGGTCTCAGAGAACCCTTAATAAGTATTTCTTGGGGAGTTGTAAGAAACTGTAAAGAGAGAGCAGGATGCCCATAGTTAGCCTTTGCATACTCTCTGGGGCTTCTTCAGCCCTTTGTTTCTGGGGTCCCCTAGAGTTCTCGGGCATTTCTGATTCCTAAACCTTGATTCCTCTGCCTTTAGGGCTGGCATCACAGTGAACTTAGAACAGGGGAATTTTAGACTCCTACTATGTGCCCAAGAGGAGAATGTCGACTTCATCTATCTCCAGTGAGTCTGTCCCACCCTCCCTGACACGCACAAATACCTACACACAGGTACAGGTTGGAAAAAGATCATTGTGCTGCAAATACAATGGAATTCAGGAAATCTGATGCTCACATGACTCTTCTGAGCTGGCTGTGATAACCTTGGGCGAGTCAGTTCTTTGTCTCTTGAAATGGAAGGGGGTAGATGAGTACAGTCAAGATAATTCAGTAGATAACACTTTTCGAATGGATAAATTCTCCCTGTAGACAATTAACATTGGTGAAATATATCAGAGGCCTTGCTCTTGCTAGTTTCCTTTTGTCATGAAGACTTGATAATGTCCCAGGTCAGTGATGTAATTTTGGTGAAATTAAGCTTGAGCAACTCAACATGACATGGTTAAATACACCTAAATTTGGCACAATTATTCATTGATCTAAGCACTCTGACTGGATGCCAGGTAACCACCAGCTACACCTAGGGAGGGTAGTCTGGTGGTGAGTAACTACTGCTGCTTCTTAGTGTGCACCAGGTACCTGGGTAAAAGAGCATTACATTAATTTGGCTAAATCCTTTGTTTTAGAGCAGTTCCATGGGGATTTCAGATCTTGTTATAGGACTTAGAGAATGAGGTGATTTTTTTTCTTTGCTTTTACTATTGCAGGCTTTAACAACTTTATTGCAATATAACTTATGCAGCATAAAATTCACCAATTTAAAGTATACAGTTCAATGCTTTTTAGTTTATGTACAGAATTGTACGATCATTACCATCTCTAGTTTTAGAACATTTTAGCCACTCCAGAAAGAAACCACTTGCCCAGTAGCACTCTTTCTTCCACCCCAGCTCTAAGCTAATCTACTTTCTGTTTCTGCAGATTTACCTGCTCTGAACACTTCCTATCAATACACTCATACAATAGGTGGTCTTTGTGACTGGTTTCTTTTACTTTGCATGTTGTAACATGTAATATTACTTTGTTCCTTTTATTGCCAAGTAGCATTCCATTGTATGTATCTTTATAAAATTTTTGAAACATGTGAGAGAAGAAAGACTAGTATATTGAATATCCTAATACTCATCACCCAGCTTCACCAATTATCAATCAACAGTTTGGCCAATCTTGTTTTATTTTTCTCCCTGATCCACATTTATTGAATTATTTGAAGGAAATCCCAAACACCATATAGTTTTATGTGTAAGTATTTCAACTTGTGACTCTCAAAGTAAGAATTTTTGCAACAACCTTAATAATACTAGCATGCTAAAAACAATGATTCCTCAGTATCATCATACAGTTTGTCAATAGTCAAATGTTCCCTACTGTCTCCTTTAAAAAAAAATTCAGCTAGTTTATTTGAATCAGAATCCAGCAAGGTTATTTTCTTTCAGTAATTTTGATGGATGTATTTCAAGCCTTTTTTAATCTATAGAGTCCCTCTCTGGTTTTTTTTTTTTTTTTTGCAATTTATTTGTGGAGAAATTGAATTGTTGGTCCTATAGAAACTTCCACTTTCTAGGTTTGCTGATTGTGCACTCTTAGTGCTGCTTTACATGTTCTTTTGTCCCCTGTATTTCCTGTAAATGTATAGATCAAAGTGAAAGATCAGAACACTTTTTCTGTAACAGCCCAGACAGTAAATATTTCAGGCTTATGGGCTTTCCCACCTTTATCCTACTCTGCCATTGTAGTGTGAAAGCAGCCATAGCCAATATATAAATGGGTGTGAATATGTGACAATAAACTTTTACTTACAAAATAGATGGTGGTCAGAGTCCTCATGTAGATACCTGATCAGAACTCAGGTTTCACCTGTGAGTTATTTAATTGGTGTAGAAGTTGAATTTACACTACTAGCATAGTGCAGGAAATGGTGAGTTGTTTTCAAAGTTGATTGAGAATAAAATTATTCCTATCATTTAGTATCAAAATTTTACCAGAAATTTTGCTTGACAGTAAGTCATTCTGGATTGTGTGAATAAGGGTAGGGATTGAGAATTGAGTACTGGGTTACATCAATGAGTCTGTGCTGTAGACAAAATTATTCTTTCTATAGCTCACTCCTTCCAACTCATGCATGTTAGAAGTCTAGGATGTGTTGAATGCAATCTAAGTCAGTGGTTAGAGAGCATTAGCTTTAGAGGTAAATATATCTGGGTTGGCATCCTGGTTCTTCCAATTACTAGTTGTGTGACCTAGGTAAAGTTCCTTATCCACTCTGTGCCTCATTTCCCTCATTTGTGAAATGGAGATATTATAACTACCTATAATATTGTTTGTGAAGATTAATTGAGAAGTAGTTTCTGAGGGGTTGTTTGATCTCAATAAAGAGATAAATCATTTTCCATTTCTGCTGCCACCTTTTCACCTCTTGTCTGATCCACTGTTATCACTTCCATGCACCACTTCCATAATGTCAAATGCCTGCTTGGAACCCCTAAGTGACTCCCTAGTATTCACAAGATAAAAGTAAAATTACTTGGTCTGAAAAGTGCAGTCATGCCTGGAATCTGTATTAGTTATCTATTGTGTAAAAAATTACCACAAGCTTAGCAGCTTAAAGCAACACACATTTATTAACTCACAGCTTCTGTGAGTCATAAGTCCAGGAAAAGCTTAGCTGTATCTTCTGCTCCTGAGCCTCTAGTTGCCATCAAGATCCTGGTTACAGCTGTGTTCTCACCTGAGGCTTGGCAGGGGATGAATCGCGTCCAAGCTAATATGGTTAGTGGTAGCATTCAGATCCCTGTATGCTGCTGAACTGAAGTCCTTAGTTTCCTGCAGGATGTCAGCCAGAGGCCATACTTAATTCCTTGCCATGTGGTTATTTCCACAGGATAGTTCACAACATGACATCTTGCTGCATCAAAATCAGCAAGGGACACAGAGTCCTCCAGCCAGATAAAAATTACAATCTTATATAACATAAACATGTACATCCTGTCTTCTTTGGTATATGCTACTTCTTAGAAGTGGGTCCTGCTCACACTTAAGGGGAGGAGATCACACAAATGTGTACCACTAGGAAGTAGGGATCGTGGGAATTATCTTAGAGTCTGTCCACTACAGGATCCAAGATTCAGGTGCTGGCAGATGATTGCCAGCTCCATTATTACTTCTCTCAGACCCTTAATGCACACATGAAAAATGGATACAGAATGGTTTTCTATCTAATGGGATTGTTAAGAAGATCAAATGAGGTAAATTATTTTTCAGAGTACTTTACACACATCCAACTCCTACCTACTTTAAAGTCTGTCTTAGGTCCCACCTTCTCCATGAGGGCTTGGCCAAATCTAGTTGTCTGAATGAATCTCTCTTTTCCTATAACTGAAATTGCTTGACTTATTCAGAGTTTATATATATTATTTTATGCTGTTATGTCTCATTAACGAACAATTCATGATGCATATCTTATCCATCAGATAAAACTGCAAGCAATGTAAGAACAAGGATGTTTTTCTATTAAGTACTAAAGAGAGAAAAAAATAGCAAACTTTGTTTGAATGCATAGGATGCATTGGGCACTCTACTAAGCATTTTCTTATTTGTTCATTCTTCTTACCCTTAAAACAATCCTTTGAAGTAAGTTTTATTATTACCCTAATTTTACAGATAAGGTAACTGAAGCTCAGAGAGGCTAAGTAATCTGCCCAAGGTCACACAGCTAGTCGAAGAATGGAGTTCTTGCTTGCCTTATATGCTACCACTTTTATATGGTCCAGAGAAGTACAATGTACAAAGTAATTGCTCACTTTAGTCTGATAAATGGGAATTTTTGCATTGAGGGAAGACTGCACTAGAGAAGTCTGTAGGAGTCCATTTGCCTGCTGATGTTCAAGATGGGGGAGAAGTGAGTCCTGGCATCATCATGTGCTTGTTGGTTTCTTTGGATGGTATTTTATGGTAAAAAATCATCATGGCTACCAAATGGCCATATTCTGGACAACCTTCTTTGGGGAACATAATTTAAGATCACAATATCTGGTAAGTCATGACACTATGGAGCTTACTGCAAACTAGTGCTCATTTCTCATGGTTCCCACAGTCATGAGATGCTATATTCACATTAAATCCATGCTAAGCTCTACTAAGCTCTCCCTTTTGAACATTCACCCTTGAATCCTGATAAACTCACACATGTCACAGTGCTAAGGCTATAAATTCCAGGGCCCTACAATGTGAATCATCTGTGAGAATTTACTTCCAGTTCTAGGGATAGGACTCTTGGGAAAACTAGGCAGGCAGTGGGCCAAAAAGAGAGAGTGAGCAGGAGTGTTCTGGTCACTCTTAACCTAAGCCTCGACCGTCAGCAAAGTAGAGAACTAAAACCCTTAGGAAATATTAGATGTTCCACCAGATATTTTTTGGACCATACCTTCTATTCTGTCTGTTCAGGTAGTGTCATTCCGACTTTAATTTTATATTTTTGTCATTTCAGAATGAAGCCGACAGCAAGTGGTCTGCCTTTTATGAACAGCAGTCCAAGCTTGCCCAAACTTATCCACTACAAGAAATTCAGAATCCTACAATCAAGCGTCAATTGCAGGTCCTTCAGCAGAATGGGTCATCAGTGCTCTCACCAGACAAGAGCAAACAAGTATGTGAACATTCTAGCATTGATCTCAAGAGTTGAAATATTGGGGAATAGTAAACATTAAGGATACATATGTAATACCTTAATCAATAAAGAAAAAAACCACAAAAAACACATTAATATCACCCATGGCTGCTTCCTTTATCTGCAAAGAGTGGCATGCTGACATTAAAAAGAGCTCTGGGCTTAAGTGGGGCGACCACATAATTTATCATCCAAACTAGAATCTTTTTGAGAGTGAAAGAAGACATGTATAATTATGTTAGGACACAGAGTTAAACTGGGATTGTTTGGGAACTGTAGTATATATGGACACCCTAAACAGAGGTTACCTTCCTGAGGACCAGGCATCCTGAATAACACACTTAGTCTATGTCCATGGTTCACAGTTGGGGGTCATTTTGCCTCCCAGGGACATTTAAAAATGTCTGGAGACATTTCTGGTGGTCACAATTTGGCAGAGATGATATTGACATCTAGTGGGTAGGGAGGCTGCTAAGCATATGCAATGCACAAGACATCCCCAAACAACAAAGAATTATCTGGTCTAAAATGTCAATAGTGCCAAGCTTGAGAAACCTCATATTGAAGTCTAATTCTTTTCTTCTTTCATTCTTGACTCTCCTCTGCAACCTCTTTATTATTATTATTATTATTATTTTATTTTTTTTTTACTTTTTATTTTTTGGAGAGCTAGAGCTGGGCCATCGGAACCCAATGCAGGGCTCCTCTGAGGGGCGCTCTTTGCTCAGGGTGCAACCTCTTTAACAAGTGCCTAAGAACCTCAGCTCAAACTGCTTTAGGGATGGGTGATTCACCTCTTTCCAAGACATCAGTTTCACATATGGTTTCCTCTAATTGATGGAATGATACTCACTCCATTGAGTGGTAGGGGATTTACCTCCACTCTCTTCTGCCTTCTAAAGACAAATTGCTCTTTCTTATAATAGTCTTTAAATAAATGAAGACTGCTAATATTTTTTTAACTAGTTGAGTTATTTTCTCTCTAGGATAAACATAGCACTCTGAGTTGGTCCCTGTCTGCACAGAGGTGAGCAGCAATGTAACATTCTGCACCTTGTGCTCTACATCTACTAAGACAATCTAGGACTATACTAGTATTAGGTCTTGTTGTTTGATTGTGTGTTGTTTTTTGACAAATTCCATGTTTGACTCATATCAATGTCACTGTGAATGAAGTCTCCAAATGTTCTGAAGGGATACCTTTTAAAATTCTATTCTTAGGTGGCTAGTTTGTGCAAATTTGAGAAAGCCTATATTCACCCCTGTTTCATTCCATCTCTCTTGCCCAGGAGTCAACAAACTGTTATGTAAAGGTAAAGATAGCAAATATTTTAGGTTTTGTGGGCTGTATTGTCTCTGTCACAATAAGTCAAGTCTGCTGTTATAGTGGGAAATCAGCCATAGCTAATGCAGAAACAAATAGGTGTTGCCGTGTTCCAATAAAACTTTACAAAAATAGGAAGCAGATAGGATTTGGTCTGCAGGTCATAGTTTATAGACCCTTCATCTAATCTATTGAAATACTTGGCTATTTAACATCAAAGTCTTCTTTCTTAGTTGTTTTTCCTCTGGAACTCTGTGTTCTAATCTGCATCTATAAAAAGAAAAAAATGCATGAGAAGAAGAAAGATGAAACCATATGGCCTTTATCTTCTTACAAGTTGATATTTATTATTTTGCATTCTTTGGATTTACTTACTAACTAGATGTTAATCCACATTATCTTGTACATTCCATGCTTCCCCATCTTTCCCACAAAGATACCATGTGAAACTTTGCCCACTGATCTGGTCTATTCTAGTTGGAACCGGACATTCTATTTTTCAAAGATCCAGATACTTTTAATGTGCAGCCAGAATTGAAAAGCATTGAAATGCATGTAAGAGCTTGAAGTGTTTGGGAAGAGGGGGGACTCAAAGATGCATGAATTCAATGAAGAGGAAGAAGGGAGAGGTTGAAAAAGCAGGCAGATAGAGACCATGAGGGGTTTTGTGCCATGGTAAGGAATTTGGGTTGATTCCTTTGGACTATGGGATCTTGTTGAAGTTTTAAGCATGGAATCTATTTTATGTCTTAGAATAGCGACTCTTGTAGCAGAATGAAAGAATAATGAAAGCGGGAAATAGGAAAAGGGGAAACAGGGTATTTCATCTGGTGTTTCTTAAATCATCTGTGGGAGAGAACCAGCCCTCTCTCCCTTCCTCCCTTCCCCCCTTTCTCATCTTCTTTTATTACCAATCCATCGCATGCCTAGATGTCATGGAAACATTAAATTGTCTTAAAAGTTTATAAACATTTATTCTCTCATTTACTGTACTTATCACATAATGGAAACAAACCATTTGCTGATTTGCATTGATTCATGGACCATATTTTGAGTGGCACTGCTTTACTCTATTATGTCTACTCTCCTTTAAACTCTAACTACAGGGTACAGTTTAAACTTTTCAGTATGACATAAAAGGTTCCTCATAATCTGGCTCTTGCTTATCTCTCCATTCCCATGTCCTCCATTTCCTTCAACCTGTACTACTATTCTAGTTTCCTTCAACATGTCATCACTCCCTGAAAAGGCCATGTCTTTCCCAACCTCCTTTCACCTTTTAGGCTCTGCCCTCCATCTCTCTTTTCTACTTGACCAATTTCTGCTTCTCTTCCAAGACATAGCTCTAATTTGCCTTCCTCTTTGAAGCCATTCCTGAATCTCCTCCTCATACTCCCACATTATTTTTTGGTGACAGTTATAGCCCGTATCACTCTGTTATATAGTTATTAATGTCATGGCTCCCTCATTGTCCCATGACTGTTGGGTCCTTGAGGACCAGTGACTTGTTCATGTCAGAATTGTCAGAGTGTAGAACATAGTAGATGTTCAATAAATGTGCACTCAGTGAATGCAGAATGTAACAACAATTGCACTTCGTGCATACGAAGGTGAGAAATGTTTTTTTGGATTTTAGTAGGTCTGTTCATTTTAATCACTTCACATATATTTATTACATGTTTATAAGGCTCTGTTGATAACTGATGGTGAGGAGATTTGACTGAGATATTCCTGCCCTACATAAAGGAAGATACTTGGTAAAGAAGTTGTGAATTGCTGTATTTGGAGTAATAAAAAAAATCACATGGCTAAAAGGACATCTTTACATTAGCCTTTTGTTTTCCATATTTCTCATTTTAAGTGTTTATTATCTTTAATTTGCAGTTGAATACAATTCTAACTAAAATGAGCACCATCTACAGTACTGGAAAAGTTTGTAACCCAAATAATCCACAGGAATGCTTCACACTTGCAGGTAAGCTGTTAATTTTGAGCAGTGATTATGATATTCACTTTTCCCCCAAGTTTTAAAAATGAAATTGATGTTAGATAGTGGCATTGTGCCTTTCACACGGATAATCCAAAGGTGAGAAGATTCCAAATATGTGATTCAGCACATAGACAAACTTAGCACTTAACAAAACTACATTTGTAAACTCTGTCACATTCAAGTAACTTAATTAAGTTAGCAGTTAAATGATGTCAGTGGTTTATTTTCTCCTCAAATATTTTGGAACTATAATAAGGATGAGGAAATTAGTGAATCATGATATTTCATTTTATAACTTTACTAGAGGCCCGGTGCACAAAAATTTGTGCACTTGGGGGGGTCCCTCAGCCCAGCCTGTGCCCTCTCACAGTCTGGGACCCCTCGGGGGATGTCCACCTGCTGGCTTAGGGCCTTTCCCCGGGGTATCAGGCACAAGCTGGCAGTCAGACATCCCTCTGGCAGCTCGGGAGCCCTCGGGGGATGTCCACTTGCCAGCGGGGAGCAGGCCTAAGTTGCAGTCAGACATCCTTAGCGCTGCTGAGGAGGTGGGAGAGGCTCCCACCACTGCCGCTGTGCTGGCAGCCCTCAGCCTAGCTTGTGGCTGAGCAGAACTCTCCCTGTGGGAGTGCACTGACCACCAGGGGTCATCTCCTGCATTGAGCGTTTTCTCCCTGGCGGTCAGTGTGTGTCATAGTGACCAGTCATTCCCAGTCATTCTGCTGTTAGGGTCAATTTGCATATTACCCTTTTATTATATAGGATGACCTTATGTCTGCCAGCCTTAATTTTAATTCTTAAAAGTTCATGTAATTGTTTACAAATACAAATTTTACAAATGCAAGTTTATTTCCCTTTGGGTGCTTTGCAATAACAGGCTTAGAAGACATAATGGAGAAGAGCAAAGATTACAATCAAAGGCTCTGGGTTTGGGAAGGCTGGAGGTCTGAGGTCGGCAGGCAGCTGAGGCCATTATATGAAGAATATGTGGACCTGAAAAATGAGATGGCAAGAGGAAACAGTAAGTTTGCTGGTCTGTAGAGGTCTTTGAGGCCATGTTTTTTTTTTTTTTTTCCTCATGGATTACCAAGGCTGCCCTTTGATATAAGGTATATCCCTAAATTAATGATCTTCTGCTGAATAATTCATGTTGCCTGTCTCAAAGAAGAAACTACTAGGAAATAAGGAAAGGTGAATTGACATTCTACAGTTAAAGAGCTCAAATACAGGGCCTCAAACAAATCAGTTGTCTGGGAAGGTGCCCCCAAGGTTCCTAAGGTTGTCTGGGGATTAAGTAGGAATTCTACTTCTCAGAAAGAATGAGAAACAGAGACAGTCTCTCACCTAACTCCCATCTAGCTATAGTTTATTTTCAAAAGTTGTTTGTGTGTTTACCTCAGGGAGGTGTCACAGAAAGAAAAAAATCAGATTAATTTAGGCTGGAAACTCATTACTTTCTGCAGCTGTAATCATAACTCAAATCATGTGGTCATAAAAACCTTAACATGGGGAGGAATTCCCATCTTTCTTAATTTGCTCTCCTGCCTGGGTAATGAGCTGAAGCCATGGCATTATGAATAACTTTATTGGGATTGAGCAAGGAAGAATTTTTTCATCTGTGATTTCCAGATATCTTTCACTGATACATAATCTCTTATTATCAAGCTGTAGGTAAGCTGGAGACAGTAACTTATCGCCATATCCTTCCATCCAAATATTTATTTCTCTCCTCATCTCCCTGATCATTCATTGCCAATGTGCCTGTAAAAATAAAAAATATTAATATACATTTGCAAACTTTATTAGCTAATAACCTAGCACAAGCTCATGTTTCCTGATGATGAGATTCTACATAAAATGTACAGAGATGTACTGTTTAAACATATAATTTGCAAATAAATATAAGCCCACTGTGGCAATGACTAAGATGAGTTGGGTTGGATTTTAAAATATATGGCCTTGAACAAAATGGGAATTTAAAAATGCAGATGCAATCACATATTTTAAAGCTAAAGATGCAAACTGATCTATGGAGAGAGTAGAGACCCAGGGTTAGGGAAGTAGGAGTGTGCTTCTGCACCTTACTAGTTGTGTGCAACCTTGGACAAATGATTTAATCATCTAAAAACAGACTGTTAATCTGAACAGTGGGGATTATAATAATGTCAATCTTGTAGAGTGTTTGAGTTTATTAGACGAGATAATGCCGTTAAATTTCTGGCACAGAGCAAGTGCTTAACAGACATTAGCTAGTGTCATTATTCATCTACATTTCTTTGAGTTGATATTTAGAAGGGCAGTAAAAACTGTGACATATCTTTGGATTTTTTTAACCTCCAGGCAAGGCTAATACATATATATTGTGCTTTTACTCTTTCTTTCCCTTGTGTTCTTCTAAACAGATTACGAGGACTATGGGGATTATTGGAGAGGAGATTATGAAACAGAGGGGAAAGATGGCTATAGCTATAGCCGCCACCAGTTGATTGAAGATGTGGAACGTATCTTTTTAGAGGTAACTAAGGAATTGTACCCAGAGACAGATATAGGGCAATGCACAGGAATAAGGGAAAGTGACAAAAGGCATTCTGGCTTGTTCTAACACACTGGTCAGTCATTCCCAGGCCTCATAGTTATGTAATATTGGAGCTTGAAAATATTTTAAAGAATAACAGGACAACTCCTACAGATGATCAGTATTTCTCTACTCCCCCTGCTTTTCAACCACTAACCAGAAATTATCAACAGCAAGATTATAAGAAAGAAAGATTATAGGAAGGAGCAGTCTTTTAGATTATGAGAAGGAATTGTCTTTGTGAGCTACCTAGGGCCAGCACTGTCATCCTCAGTTAGCAGAGCCTTTCTCAGGACAATTGGTACTATTGTTTTCTTATCTTTGACTAAGGAAGTCTTTATAGGAAAGAGAGAGTCTATGAGTGAGAGTACCCCATGGACACTTCTTAATGTCTCCCTCTTCCTTCATTTTGATCCCCACATCTCCTACTTATTTCTGTGCCTTCAAACTTCTTATGTGTAGTTATTCTGTCTATCGATAGTTGGGCAGAGCTATAAAAAAATGAAAGCAGGACAAATATACCCCCCCCCAAAATAAAGAGAAATGGGCAAGATATTTTAATAATTACATCAAAGAAATTGCAAGTAAGCAAGTAAAGCATTATTAGGGAAATTAAAACTATAATTAAAAACTACTACACACCCACGAGAATAGCTGTAATTAAAAAAGACTAACAGCCTGGCCAGCATGGCTTAGTGGTTGAGTGTTGACCTATGAATCAGGAGGTCACTATTTGATACCCAGTCAGAGCACATGCCTGGGTTGCAGCTCCATCCCCAGTGTGGGGCGTGCAGGAGGCAGCCAATCAATGATTCTCTCTCATCATTGATGTTTCTCTCTCTCTCCCCCCACTCCCTTCCTCTCTGAAATCAATAAAAAATATATTTAAAAAAGGACTGATAATACCAAGTATTGGTGAGGATATGAAGATACTGGAGCTCTCATACTCTGCTGACAGAGATGTCAAATGGTACAGTCACTTTGAAAAATAGTTTGACAACTTCTTAAATGTTAAACATACACTTACCATATGACTAAGTTATTCCACTCTTAGGTGTCTATATGAGAGAAATGAAAATGTATATCCATACAAAGACTTATACATGAATATTCATGGAAGCATTATTCATAATAGCTCCAAATGGGAAACAACCTAGTCATCCCACAACTGGCGAATTTTATCCATGAGATTAAATGAAGCAGACTCTGATGTATTCATACAATGAAATGCAACTCAGTAATAAAAAGGAATGAACTACTGACGCATGCAATAACATGGATGAACCTCAAAAACATTATGTTAAGTAAAAGAAGACAGACACTAAAGGTCATATACTATATAATTTCATTTATATGAAATGTCCAGAACCCAGCTATAGAAACAGAAGTCAGTTCGGTGACCTAGGGCTGAGGGTAGGAGTGGAATAAACTGCAAATGAGGGTAAGGAAATGTTCTAAAACTGGGTGGTGGTAATGATTGCCCAACAATATAAATTTTCTAAAAATCATGACACTGAACACTTAAAGGTGGATAAATTATGGTGTGTAAATGATATTTCAATTTAAAAACAAAGGAAGTAGGTAGCATCTTAGAAATGAATATTTTTGCATCTGCTTTCATTTTGGAACCTGTATTTCTCCAGGTGTGTTTACTGCTTTATGCAATGAAGCTAGTTATCATCAGCATCTGGAAAGAAGGAATACTTTCAAACTCTCCAGAACATTTGAGAGAAAAAGAAATTGAACTTTAGGGACATTCTACTTGTCTAAAGAAGCTTCTATTTTTAGTTTTGAGGATTGGAAATAAGAACCAGCTTCCCTTGGTCTTAAACTTTCTTCCTGGGCTTTTCAGATTAAACCATTATATGAACATCTTCATGCTTATGTCAGGGCAAAGTTGATGAATGCCTACCCTTCCCGTATCAGTCCGACCGGATACCTCCCTGCCCATTTGCTTGGTAAGAAACTCCACAAATTCTTTGTGTACTTTGCTCTATGTTATTTTCACTAATAGAGTTATTTTATGGAGTGAGGCCGAACATAAAACTTTGGAAAATTCTGTGAATGGAATTAGTAACATCATAGAAATTATATTTTGAAAGCACTCTCTTCAATAGAAAAGTCATTTTAAAATAATTCTCTATTGCATTACTTTATTTTGTACATAAATAGTTATTAGGTTGGCTATAATTCAAAGGATAAAGGGGTGATTTAAGACAACTAGAGAAGGAACTCCAAGTTCAAATGAGAGTGTAAATGGGGAAAAATAAGTCTCATTATTCAAGTTGGTTGGCTAAGCTCTTGAGGTGAATTTGGGATCTTAGTATCATATTGTCATAGGAAAGAAGCTTGGTAGGCTGGACGTAGTCAGCCATGAGAGAAATACTTTGTAGAATTAAGGTATAGCCTGAGTTAAAGCTTCATAAGTTCATTCTTAACTGTAGCAATTGCTTTTGCTGGAAAGTACTTGGTTTGGAATCATGTGAGTATGTATGAAGTCTTTATCATGAAGGAAGATGTCTAGCTTATGAGAAAAATCAATCTTCCAAAAACCTTGGATCCTGCCACAGAGCCTTTGTAGACCATGCAAGATCTAGGGCCCTTTATTGAACCTGCTAATTCCCCTCCAGAGAGTGACTATCCTCCACTTCCCTCTCCATCACCCCAGAAGCTGAGGCCAAATAAAATACATGTGTTTGAAAAATTCATGTGATGTATACATAGTATTACTACTACAGCCAAGCTAATTTACTGGCAGCCAATTCTCCAAGGCCAAGCCTCCTTTAGTAATTCAGTTTCTGCTTAAACCTACCTGGTGTGATCTACTCAATATACTTTTGTGAGCATTATTGTTATCATCATGCCTACACTATTTCTTATTTTAAGTTAAATATCCTACACAGAATTTTTTTAACCATTCTTTAAAACATCACTTTTCTAATTGTTCTCCTTTGGATTAGCCATCCTTTGTTGATGTCACTCTTCAAATATCATGCTCAAAACTGAACAGTTATTTTAATGAGGTTTAACCAACATAGAGTAAAAATGGAACTGTGGCTTCCTTTGTTCTAGATACCTTGATTCTATTCATTTACGTTACGGTCACATTTGGGTTTTGGAAGCAATGTCATACTGTTTGTTGGGTCCTTTTTGGCCTGTATTTCAGCTTTATGTCACATATCACATATGTTTATAGTCAATAGATATATATTTCTTTAAAACATGAGTTCATTGGAGCATTCTTTGTGTAGTTAAGTTACTCCATTCCTTTGATGTCAGGATTCTGGTCCTGCTATTAGATTGGCTTTTTCTAGATCCATCTTCCCTTTAAGGGTATGGCCTTGAAATGCATTTTAACATTTATTTGAGATGTTTGAAAAATTACCCAGTTAAGTGTATTACTATATTATAGGAATAAAAGTGAAACTTAATAACTAATTACTAGAGGTTGCTGAGTGATGATCCTATATGCTCTCTCTTGAATCCAAAAGTAGGGATTACTAATAGTTTGTAGTATTTTGCCCCTTGGATGGTGAATTCAATAAATGTGCTTCTAATCTATATTAGCTATGATGTTCCACATATTTAATAAATTGTGCCTTTTAAACCTTAAATGGGTGAAACTGAGATGATTCCCTAACAAGTTTTGCCTAACTACAAAATCTCCTGCCATTTTAACCTTTTAGAGGAGATAGAAAAAGGAGGGAATTTTGAAACTAAAATAAACGAAGAGAAAAAGAGAGTGAAAAGGAAGCACAGAAACCAGAATAAATGTAGAATATCATGTGGTCTGTTTATCAATTTCACCTCATGCACTATGTAAATATCAGTTCTATACTTCTGCTGTCCTTTTTGTGTATTAACAAAATCTTTTTTTTTAAATAGGTGATATGTGGGGCAGATTTTGGACAAATCTGTACGATCTGACAGTCCCCTTTGAACAGAAACCAAACATAGATGTTACTGGTGCAATGGTGGAACAGGTAGGAAGAAGAGGCCTTGAAAATAAAATCTGAATCCTAATTTCATTACTTTTTAGGCTATCTTTCTCTTCTAGCTGTTGTATATGAAGCTATATGTATAAATAAAAATTTCAAGCTAATTAAATGTAGCTAATTAAATTCCTTAGCTATCTCTTCATGGAAAAGTGGTTTACAATTTCAATTACATCAAATACCCTGAATAACAGGTAGGGTATTGATCTTACTGAGAGATATTAAAAATGGAGAGGACCTAAGTTTTCCATTAAATAGTGAGATGTGGAATTATCAAAATCAGTCAGTAATCTCTATGAATAATTGAAAAAGAACATCATTAGATGATTTTTGCATATTTAAAATTTATTATTAAAATATTACAAGAGAATTTAAAATAATTTTTTAAATTACCTTTCTTTTGCCATTTTGGTATAATTGTTTAAATTCTTTGTGTTCCCTTCTATTGATGACATTATAATATATTATTAAATTCAGATAATAGTCTACATTTCTGGGTAGAATTCATAGTCATACTTCTATTGGCTGTGTAAAATTTCTTCAGGTAGTTGCACCATAATTTATATTTTAGGTATTGCTGGACTTTTTTGCTTGTTAATAATTTTAAATCTGTAAGCAGCAATGCAATGAACATGTTCACATACATAACATACTCCCCATACTCCTCGGAAAAGTCCACAGCTGAATAAAAACGTGAAGTTGTTAGGGTCTCCAGACTCCTGCGGCTGTTCTAACCCTACTTTATAGTTGAGCAGTAGCAGAGCCCTATCTTTATATCACCCCTTAGCCTGTCTACAGTGTTTTTATACCCACCATATCTCCTAATGTTACCTTTACAGTAAATCTCTGAGACTATCAGGACAGGTATTGTGATAGTTCCATGTTGTAGCTGAGAAAACTGAGACTCAGGTAAATGACTTGCTAAAGTAAAAAAGACAGTCAGTGGCAAGTGAAGTATGAACTCAGAGCTCCTAATATTTCCAGTGTAGATTTCTATTTATTCATTCTTTATTTAACAGATGTTAATTGTTCTTACTAGTCTACACTGTTTTGGTATACATTCATTCTGTCCAATAATGCCTTGCTCAAAACCAGTATTGGCTGATATTAAGGAGTAGGTCAATAATTTTAAAAAGCCATAGTGTCATATCCTGTTTCATATCCCCAGGGCTGACATAGGAGAAAAACCAGACTTCACTGGTCTTCAAGATCAGAGGAAATTTTCTGTGTCACTAGAAGTGATTCATGAAGCATATGCCGATTATACAAACTTAATTTGCCTGATGTGGGCCTTATCTTCAAAGAAGTGTTAGCTCCAGGGATACTGGTTCCCAGAAGAGTTTGTCGGATGGGAGACATCTACTGCTGCCTGTGTCTGATTCCAGAAGTTTCTGAAGTTTAGATTCCCATACAGACTATAAAGCCAATGCCCAACTACACATTGGCTATTGGGTCACATGTGGGCCTTTTTTGGTTCCAAAAGCCCATGACTTCATGTCCACCTTCCTGTTTATGTCTTTCACTGAGCCTAATACCAGGGCCTTATTCCTTGAAGGAGCTCAATCAGTGATTGTTTGTTTGAGTTAAATAGTTTTTAGCAAAGAGGTCGTTGTTGTTTCTGTTATACTTGGAATATAAAGAATAAAGGCAAAAATACATCACATATAATGTCACCCAGTCTATGAATATTTTTGTGCATTTATTCATTAAGGTTATGTACTATATAAGTGGTTTACATATTCTACTTTTCACTTACTAATTTATTATATTTTCAATTTCACAATGTCATAATTATTTATTTAACCATTCTAGTGGTTATTTCCATTTTTCCTTATTAAAAACCATTTTACATGTTGTATACCTTAAATTTACACAGTTATATGTCAACTATTTTTTTAATTTACAATATAAACAACAAATCAGTTTAAATTTAATTCTTTGACCTAATTTCTGAGAAGTTCCTAGGTTAGTTCTCTAGAGACAGGATTACTGAGACAAAGAATATAAATACTTTGAAAATTGTCCATGCATGATGCCAAATTGCCCTCCAGAAAGGTTATGCCTGTGTACATATCCAACAGAAAGAATGCTGTTGTTTTAACGCTAGAATTAAATGCTGTTCCTTTTCTTTTTCAGTCCTGGGATGCAGAGAAGATATTCAAGGAGGCTGAAAAGTTCTATATATCTGTTGGGCTTCCTAGTATGACTCCAGGATTCTGGAAGAACTCCATGCTAACTGAGCCAGGCGATGGCCGGAAAGTGGTCTGCCACCCCACAGCTTGGGACCTGGGAAAGGGCGACTTCAGGTAGGGAGGCTGATACACAAATGGGAGACAATAGAGGCATGGAAAAAGATGAATTTAGATTCCTGCTCTGCTCTGAGCACAGAAGAGATGAATGAACTTCCCTTTAACGAAAGCTTGGAGTCCATGAGAGTACATCTGGGCTTTTCCAGGAAAAAGGGATTGTCAGCAGCCCCTAACTTGAACCTTTAGACAATTTGCCTCATTTGAAATAATATGCACCCATTAGAGTTGCATGGTTATGGATATGGTGGTGCCCCCATTATGAAAGTTTTGGTGGTAAGATTTATGGAAGGTGGAGGTGTGAATCAGGCATTGGTCCTCCCCTCCATGTGAGTGAGACAGGACAGGTGAATAAATAAGCTAGGATAAAAGAAAGTGGTACATTTCTTAAGAGAAACCGAGACAACTCAATGGGGAATTGGAAGAGAACTGACCACACCTGGAATAGCATGTAGGATCAGACAGGGCTTCTCAGGTGGCATCTGAATTAGGCTTGAAAGACAGGAAGTGTTCAGACAGACAGAGCTGGGAGGAGTACACTGGGCTGGCAGAATAGCAGGATTAAATGCAGAGAGGCAGGACCTGGCATTGTGTCCTGATATCAGCACATTAGACTAGAATAAAGAGCCTGTGTGATAGGCCTGTGTGAAGAGGTTCTGTGTGATAGGGCATAATGAGCACAGGCTTTTGAATCCCAGGTGCCACATAATGGCTGGGCAACCTTGGGCAAGGTATTTAACCTTCTTGGGTTTGTTTCCTTATGTATAAAATGGAATAGTAATTCACAGTTTGCAGGTTTGTGAGTGTCTTAGGCTGGATTCCTTATCTTAAATGAAGATTCCTGTACAAGTGCTGCATCGAGGGAAAGCTCTCAGGCAAAGGGGAGTGAAGGAAGTTGAGTGGGGGGCTGGAGAAGGATCTAAGTAAGGACGTGGTCTCAGCTGGAGACTTGCTTCAGCCTCATCCCACAGGGCTCTCTGGAGCGTGATTTGTACCCGAGTTGGTCATACCTTGAAACAAGGTGTATGTAACGAACAAATATGTACTCTCATATTAGTCACTCATTGACTGTGGACTGCCTGAGTGAGGGAGGGGGACATAACCTCCTGGTTGAGGCACCTCACATTTAGCCAAAAACAGTGAAGAAGGAAGCAGCTATTGGCTGTTAAGGGCTATGCCTCAGACATCTGGAAGATGGATGGATGCACTTGGTAAAGTAGATCTGGGCAGGAACCCAGCAGAATCCACTAGAGTGGCAGTTGGCACTACTGTTCTATAAAGACTCAAATAGTAAATAATTTAGGTTTTGCAGGTCTCTGTTGCAACCTCTTAGCATGACAATAGCCCTAGGTAACACATAAACATATGAATGTGGCTGTGTGCCAATAAAACCTTTTTATCAAAACAGGTGGTCAGCCTCAGTCCATGATTTACTGGCTCTAGCACTAGAGTGAGGCTTAAATATAAGTATACATAAGTTTTCTAGCACAGGAACTTACATACAGTAGACTTTATATATATAGTAGCTATTCTTATAATTGTTTTAAAAGAGAATGGAAAATAACCAAGTTAGAAAATTAGGTTATGTTGGGGTATATAAAGAAGGTTGAGTGTATTCTTAAGCAGTGGGGAGTCCAAAGGGTATTTATCAGGGAGATGATATGGTCAGAGTGGTAGAAGGAAAATTAATTTTGGAACCTACTGAAATATGACCCCCCCACCCTACATTTACCGGAATGAAATTGCTCCCCCTACAGTCACCTAAATGAAAATTGCTGTTGCCAAGTTGAAAAGAACCACTACCTAATTGCCACATACAGTCCTTATTTCATTGGGCCACAACAGCATTAGATAACATTTACAAATTGTCTTTGAAATGCTATTTTTCATTGTCATCCTCTTCTGGACTTATTTGACTTCTCTCCCTAACTCCTTTGAGCCATCTTCATCTCCCCACTCTACATACTGGGACCTCCTAGGACTTTGTCTTTGGCCCTCCTTTTCTTGCCATTCTACCTATACCTGCTTCATGGGCCACCACACGCACTCCTGGACTTACAAGCTAATTATTCCAAACTAACAATTTCCAGCCCCTTCTCCTACTACTTCACTATTCTGACTATACCAAACTGCTTGCAGTTTCCTGAATGGCATTTTTTCCCTTAATCCTTTCTTACTGAGCACCTCCAGGAATGTCAACCTCTTGCCCCTCCCTGCCATCTACCTGCAAACTTCTGCATGCTGATCAAGGTCCAGAGGGCTCATTGCATCTTCAGTTATGCCCTTCTTGGTACTTCTAGGACACTGTGCCTGTATTCACTCATTGTTATGCCCCAAACCATACCTACAGATCACTTACAGAGTACTTGTCTCCGAGATTTTGTAGTAGAGGACTCTGCTTATTTTTCTTTCTGTTAGCCTGTGAACAAGAGAACAGTATTCAACCCTGCCCATCACTTTATATTCAGCTCGTAACATAGTTTCTAGGCCCTAAAAGGTAGGTCCTCAAGATTCACTGGTGAATGAATCTTGGAAAGATGATCCACACTACCAAAATCCTATACAACTCTACTGTGATGATTAAATGAAACTCAATGAGATTCATTTTAATCTTGTCCATTTATGTGCAGGATCAAGATGTGCACAAAGGTGACAATGGATGACTTCCTGACAGCCCATCATGAGATGGGACACATCCAGTATGACATGGCATATGCCACACAACCCTACCTACTAAGAAATGGAGCAAATGAAGGATTTCATGAAGCTGTTGGGGAAGTCATGTCACTTTCTGTAGCTACACCTAAGCATTTGAAAGGAATGGGTCTTCTGCCACCTGATTTTTCTGAAGACAATGGTATAGACATTTTTTCATGCCTTGTTTGGTGGATTCTTTAGTTTGAGGTGGGGAAAATATTCATCATCATGCATAGGATATATTTAATTTTTCCACATAAAGTATAAGGTATTTATGGGTAACTAGAAATTGCTACTTGTAAAAAATAAGTATTTATCATGACGTGCCAATTTGTGGTTTTGTATCTTTGAAGAGGGCATAAGAGGTAACTGAACGAATGGTCTTGGGGCTCTAAGAAACATCTAACAAGATATTTTTAAACATCTAAAACAGGCCCACAGAATGGAAATGACTTATCCAAGGTCACCTAGCTAATTAATGTTAGAGTTCTGACTAGATCCTTCTGGTTCTAGGTAAAAACTTCCCAAAATGTTAGAGGGAACAGATTCTAAAAACTATTTTGCAGAAGAAGCAAACTGAAGATGAGAGGGAAAGTGAAGCAAACTGAAGATGAGAGGGAAAGTAACCAGCCCAAGGTCAAAAGCAACGTGGCTAAACCAAACCCAGGGCCCCAATATAAAGCTTTCCCATCATATTATGCAAAGTAAATGATAACTTGAAATTTGGGAGTTCTTAAAGAACAGGTGGTGGAATATCATGATTGGAAAGGACGGAAATGTTTTGTTTATCTGCAGGAAACATAAATTTGCCCCTGTAATATCCCTTCAGATCCACGCTCTTTTTCAACATCTTTGCTTAAGGTAGCCTGTTTGTCTTTGGATGGCTTAGACTTGATAGAATACGACAAAAGTTCACAATATCCAGATTCTTCAGTGAGGATGCCATGGCTTTTGATTCTTCTTTGTAAAAGAAGGACACTTAGAGCCAAATATATTCTTCTCTTTTGAGTATTTCTGTCCTCTTAGTTATTTGATATATAAATAACAGCTCTGCTGGTTGGAAGGTTTGGTCAATGAGGTCAAGGTCACAAGCTCCATTCTTGTGTGGGCAATTCACTTTGCCTTGATTTCTAGCTCTAGACCTTAGTGATCTCATGAGAACCTGGGATTAGGTCAGTGTAAAGCCATCATCATGTCTGAAAAAGTTACTACTATAAGCAGACCCAGTAGGTAGTAGATGAGCAGCAGCATCCTCCCATGAAGGGAACAATAAACGAAAGGGAGTTCACAATAACCACAACTGTTTTCTAATTTTAAAATATCATTATCAAGTCAATTAATAGACAACTATTTTTTATCATTAAAAAATATTCCCTGACAGCAGGAAAAGATGGTTGAATCACAGACAGTACTAAACATGGTTAAACCACTTATTTGAAAAACTCCTTTTCTTGGTTCTGCCCTGATTGGTGAATGATGTTAAACAAATAAGTTCCTTTATTCTCTTTTTCCCTCCATTTCTTCTTCCAAAAATATTTATTGAGCACATACTATGTACAAGGCATATTTCTAGACACTAGAGATAGACTGGTGTGACAAATAGATAATATTCTCCTGGTTACATTTCAGTAAGCTTCATTTATATACTGGAGTGAGCTCTACTGCCTTTTTATATCACTAATAAAGGATAAATGAAATAACATAATTTCTTAAAGCATTTTAAACTTAGGTAAGGAAAATATCAGTACATTTAAAGAACATTGTACTTCTGATTATCCAAGAGATGGTTAAGGGAGGTTCTTGTTTGTTTTACTTCCTGGTTTACTGGCTTTTGGCCTCCTTTGTTTATTATGTGTTTATTTAACAAAGACACAGAGTGCATCATGTAGCAAACACCAGGCTAGATGCAGGGGTGGGGAACATCCAGCCCGGGGTCTGTGTAAGGCCTTCAAAATCATTTGGTCTGGTCCTGCCAGGGCAACCGTAGGCGGGACTCAAAATTCAATAAATCTAGGAGCTTTTTTCATGGCAACATAAATTTATATTAAGTGAATTATATTAAGTGAATGATATTATAAATATACAAATGCCCCTTGGCAGAAAAAGATTCTTCACCCCTGATATACTGTCTTGAATGAAACATCACCAGTCACTGCCTTCATGGAACTTACAAAAAATAAACAGTATGACTGGAAAAATAGATGAAATAGCTTTATCTCTGATAACAGATATTTAAAGAAGGCAATTGAAACTAATAAAAAATGAGGATTAGGGGTTACTTGTGGGTTTATCTTATCTGTTCTATCTAAGACTTCACTCCAAATCCCTTTGGTGAGAAAATTAATATATACATATTATGTCCACTGTGAATATTTTTCATGTAATCATCCTTATAGTAAGTATATCTTGAGTAATATTTTGAGGTTAGGAAATTAGCCAACACAAAACATCTACTGTCATCCTCATTTTAATATTTACCCTTTTCCATTTTACTTTCAGAAACAGAAATAAACTTCCTACTCAAACAAGCACTTAATATTGTTGGAACTCTACCGTTCACTTACATGTTAGAAAAGTGGAGATGGATGGTCTTTAAAGGTGAAATTCCTAAAGAGCAGTGGATGAAAAAGTGGTGGGAGATGAAGTAAGTCAATGAATGTGCAATCAGTAAAATGTTTTCTCATAAGTTTGCTGTTTATTTTAAAGCATTTGACTGGTAACTTGCTTGATCATACATCTTTTAAGGGCTGCTTTTCTTTCCCTGTCTCACTTCCTCACTCCTTTGCCAATGTTTCCCAGGGTCATTTCTCAGGACCTTGTCTCAGGGTCTGCTTCTGTGATAACTCAATCTAAAACAACTAGGATTGGGTTTCAAAATAACTTGGATTTCAACAGTTAAATCTTGCAATATGCTGAGGTGGGGCTAAATATGTGAAAATGAGAGAAGTGCATTTGGGCTAGGGACTGCCATCACCAGACACCACCATACACACACACACACACACACACACACACACACACACACACACACACACACACACACACACACACCATCACCATCACCACTACTACCACAACACATGAACTTCTTCTATTTTTTTAAGTCTTTATTTGGGTGCCCTCTCCTCAGATAAATGTGTTTTGGCTCTGCCTCCCACCCAGGCAGGACCAGGTGATACAACTTCTTACACTGTCTTCTTCAGTGTTTCGTCACCCATTAAACTGTGATATTATTTAGGAAGTGATCAATTTATTCATTACATTTATTCTTTTAAACAAAAATATCAATTCTACATTTTAGGTAAAGCCCTGGGGATCTAATGCTTATAATTCCAGATATTATCCTTGACTTGAAAGAACTTTAGTTTATGAAGAGATGTGGAAAATGAAACTACTGCAGCATGTTGTATTGTGATGGGAAGAAATGGGGATCCATGAGCAGCCAAGTGGGGCTCCAAGGCCAAGTCTGATAGGTCAAATGAGGAGAGGCATCCAAATTGAGCTCTGAGAAAGGTGCAGGAGTTAACCATGTGTATGTAGAGGGAAACAGAAAGAATTCCAAGCTAATGAGAGTCTGGCACATTTGGGCAACAGATAATGATTCCTTTCAATAGTTTCAGCACTACATTATTTATCACTGTTTCTCAAGTGCTTTGCATAGTGCCTGGCACATGCAGATATGAAATAAATGGGTTTTGGATAAAAAATTACAAAAGTTGACAGAAAGGAAAGGAGGGAGGGAAGGAAGGAGGGAAGGGCAGAAGGAAGGAAAGAGGAAAAGAAGGTTCAATGTGCTGCCAGTTGGGTGGGGGAAACATGGGGCAGGCCTCAAAGAAAGGGACATTTGAATTAGCCTTGAAAAATAAGATTTCAACTTTACAAAATTCTGTCTGCACATAAACTGTGGTGCCAGAGGGGAATTATTAGGACTTTCACTGTATGTCTTAGGCCATGCAATGCACTTTATTAAATCAGTATTTTGAAGATACAGTTATTTTCTAATGGTATACTTTGGCTGAATTAAAAAAGGAGAAGAGATAACTACGTAATAGTCTGTAGTCTGTCATTTTTGGCATGGTTTCTATTTCACCTGACAACCAATTCTATATAATAAAAGCCTAATATGCAAATCGACCGAAAGGCAGAACGACCGGTGGAACGACCAGTCACTATGACACACACTGACCACCAGGGGGAAGGTGCTCAATGCAGGAGCTGTCCCCAGCCCCTAGGCCTCAGGCCAGTCAAGGCGGGTGCCAACGAGGGCCTCCTGATCACCCTGCCAGTCACCCCACAGATTGGCCCTGATCCCCGGCCAGGCCTAGGGACCCTACCTGTGCATGAATTTCATGCACTGGGCCTCTAGTTATGGTATAAATACTATTGGCTGATGAAAATGCACTAACTGCACCCAACTGTACCTCCTCATAGTGGATGACCCAGAGCTAATGTATCTTCTTTTTTTCCTCCCAAAGGCGAGAAATAGTCGGGGTGATGGAACCTCTGCCCCATAATGAAACATATTGTGACCCCGCATCTCTGTTCCATGTTGCTAATGATTACTCATTTATCCGGTAAAGTATAGTTTCTCCTCACTGTTTAACTAGTAAGGGTTGTGGACAGCTGTTCTAATGGCAGATAAATAGGGATCTATTAAGCAAAGACTATAATTTTTCTTTCTATCTCCACCTACTTTCCAGTTCCCCAAACCTCAAAATAGATGATGAATTTCCATTCAATTTAACTCAACACAATTTATTGGGTTAAATAAAACTGTTTGAGATCTTTTCTCTCCCATCAAGGAATTTATAGTATCCTTATCCTTGAGATAAAAACAAAAAAAGTGTTTTTGTTTATCTTATTGTTACTGGCAGAGTTCAGAGTGATTGTAATAGAAAGACCATTTTTAACATGAAGTGCAAAAACCTATGTTCTTCACCTATTAGCCCCAGACTTGAATTTGCTGAGCCTCAGTTTATTTATACAGAGGAAATAATACTATTGACCTGCTGTAAGGACTGATTGGTATCATTTATATGAGAAAGAGCTATCCATCTGTAAAACACAATACAAATGTGAGCTAACATTTAACAAAATAATACTGCCTTTTTATCAGCTGATACAGAAATGCATGTAGGTTATGATGAGTCTATAAGGGTTCATGTTTGGGTCTTTCTGGAGAAAGAGGTTCGATAAGTATCTCTTTGATTACTAGGGCCTCAGAATTTAAATATATGCCTCAATCTATGACTTTATCATAGTAACTAAGCATGGGCCTGCTTGTTTTCTTTGTCTCTTTTACAGTTATTTCACAAGGACCATTTTTGAATTCCAGTTTCAAGAAGCCCTCTGTAAAATAGCTAAACATCAAGGTCCTCTCCATAAATGTGATATCTCAAATTCCAAAGAAGCTGGGAATAAGCTGCTGTAAGAAACGCTTCAAAATGTTGAACTTCTCCTACTATCCAAAATTACTCATTTCAACGCCTATGTCTATGTTTAACTTTGATTTCTTTTGTCTAAAAAGAAAAATTTTGGCCTCAAAATGTCCTCATCCACTAATTAAATGTTTGTTTTGTGGTCATATGGGAACTTAGACCATGTGATGGCTGGACAGGCCACCTCCTTTCTCCATGTCAGTACTACAGAGTTTCCTTTGTAGTAATTGGAAAGGAGAAGAGACTGAAGGATAAATACATCTATTAACATGCCTTATTTTCTTATCTGCCAGGAGCAAACTTACCCAAGCCAAAGAGGAGAAACCATAGATCATACATGTAAATATATGTGCACCTGAAATCCCTCAAAAGGCCCTGAACTTATCCCGCCCCCCTTTTTTTCCCATGTAGTGAAATGCTGAAACTTGGAAAATCAGAACCCTGGACCTTAGCACTGGAAAAGATTGTAGGAACAAAGAAAATGGATGCAAAACCACTGCTCAACTACTTTGAGCCTTTGTTTACCTGGCTGAAAGAGCAGAATGGGAATTCTGTGGGATGGAACTCTGGTAATTCTGTGGAATCGCGCTCTGGGAATTCTGTGGGATGGTTCTCTGACTGGAGTCCATGTGAGTTTACTGAGTTGACACATTTCAAATCCATCCCTCTCTGCTTCCCCTAGTCTTCTCTGGCCCCAAACTACCCCTCCTCCTGGTTTGTTAGCCTGATATTTAAAATAAAATAGTATAACATCCCCAAACCCACTATACTCAAATCTTACTCATCAAAGACAATAAAACTTAATAATGGTTTTTAGTAAAGAAATTATCAATATTTATATCATTATATCTGCAGAGCCAAGTAATATACTATTTTATATCTTTTATTTTGTGGCTTTTGGTGATAAAAGGAGGTGCAAGAGTAAGCAGAAGTGCATGTCTAAAACTGGCCAATAAAGAAATAACAAGATAAATAAATTGTTTAGAAAGATAAAAGTAATTGCCAGAAAAAAAGTTAACTCAAGAAAGAAGACAGCATCCAGAAAGCAGTAGATTCAACCCAGAAAAGCAGCAAAGGGATGAAATTGAAAAGAATATTTGATATATTGGAATAGTTTGTATCTTCTCTCCACCCCCAGCTGTACCCGAATCTCAAGCCTCTCTGGGATTCTCTGGGACTTTTGAGGTCTGCACTGCCTCTGTGTACAAATTAGGCCACGACTTCCTGACCCTTGAGAAAGCACTTACCACTCCTCCATTACTTCTCATTTTCCAAAAGTGTGTTTAGATCTCTTTTAAAATTCATTTACTATCATTTTAATGGGATTTGGGGAGGAGAAGGAAATAAACACACATGGTCAACCTGTCATGTGTAATAACAACTGTGATTTCTCTTTAATCAGATGTTGAGCAAAGCATTAAAGTGAGGATAAGCCTGAAATCAGCTCTTGGAGAAAAAGCAGTGAGTATTCTGGGCACTTTCAGTGTACGCCCTTAAGTAGGACACAATAACACAATCAGCCCATTCCAGTGGGGTCTAAAAGATGAGTGCCCACATGGTTCTCTTAGGAACTACAAGTCCCCAATTCTAGCCTTTGGCTTTTGTTTATTTACTTTCAGTAACACATTCCTTATTGGATTGGCTATGTCTACTTTTTCCTTGAAGGTGTTATGAAGACCAATGAGAAAGCATCCAAACTTAAATATCAAATACCCACCCTTACAATTCACTCTTATCACCATTACTTGTGTTTGAGGGAGAAAACATAGTTATATTTTGAGAGATTGTTTGTTTTTAGAAGTAATGCAGGGAGCTTTTTTTTTTGCTTCGTTTTATTCAATCATCTATATCCTGGAAATGTGTTAAAAATGCAGAATCTTAGGCCCCAGCCCTGGACCTGACTATTCAGAACCTGCATTTGAACAAACCTCCAGGTCATTTGTAAACACAATAAAGACTGGGACACTCTGATTTAGAACACCGTTTCTCAAGCCTGGCTGTACACTGGAGTCATATGGAATGTCTTAAAAATATTAATGCTTGAGTCCCGCTCCCAGAGATTCTGACTTAATTGCTCTGGAGTGTGGCATCAAGAGTTGGGCATCAAGTGTTTTGAAAGCTCCCCAGGTGATTTTGGTAACAACAAAGTTGGAGAAGCACTGATGTAGAGATGCATTTTGGGATACCAAAATGTTTTACAGAAAATCATATTACTTATACCCTCTTGTGAATTACTTTAATCAGCTAGTTCTTTCTTCTCAACACTGTTTCAGGTTATCTAGTCTGAAAAAGTAGTTGCTTTGGTTGGGGAAGAGGAGAATGTTGTCTCAGGCAGATGGGAATCAAAGGACTGGGTCGGGGCATGGCACCCTGAAGCTTCTGCAAGATTAGAGAATAACCTGGGACTATTGGACAATCCAATCCAAGGTGCTATAGTAAATTGCTATTTGCACTGGATAGATCCAAAGATTGCATTTCCATTCCCTTACTTTTCCTGGGAAGTTAAATATTATCAAAGACCCCACATTTGTTGTAGCATATTTTTCATAAATAAGACATCCAAATATAAGTAACACAGTAGGAGTGAAACTGAACATTTTAAAAAGAAATAATAAAAATGGAGATGCATCACTTCCCAAGCCCTAAAAGATACATTTTCTATTTCTTATCATTGGGATTCTTTCTCTGTCTTGCATTATTAGTTCTCCATTGACCTAATAAATTTTAATCACTTTAAAGTATCCTGCAGATCAGGTTCCTTTTCAATTATTTTCTTTTTTTCTTAACATTTGTCTCATGTGCCCTTTCCATACATTGAGGGATTGGTAAAAACTGAAGACTATTGCCTTCAGAGGGTTTGAACATTCTAAGGCTGATTCACTGAGTAAACAGCTCTTCTGATGAGACCAGAATTATACTTCCAGCACTTCTACTGCACATCTGGGCTAGAATGTCTGTCTAATTCAAGCTATTTCATGGCAAAGTTCAATTGGATCTTTTGAGAACTCATCCTTTTTACCAAAGAACTTATATACATACATGCATAATCCACAAAATTGTGGGATGAAGACCTGGGGAGGGGGTGGAAGCAGGGTGGAGAGGTCAGTGAGGGAGGAGGAGAAGGAGACATTTGTAATACTTTTATCAATAAAAATAAATTAAAAAATATAGAAATAGTAACCAGAATATTATTAGTAGTAAATATTAATAATGTTATTACTATTAAAACAACCTTTTTCCAGAACTTGAGTGATATCAAACTGAAACTAATGTGACAGTTCTTTTGTGAAATCTTATAATTGTTTTTCTTAAAAGAGAAAGGACAGATGCAAAATTTTTGCTGCTCATTAATCTCTA
>NW_006299519.1:462975-470537 GCF_000327345.1 Myotis davidii
TAGACTATGAAAATACACAAGATATTTGTTTAGCACTGAAAAGAACAAATTACCTTGTTTATAGAATTATTTTTCCTTTGAATCTCAAGTTTTTTTTCTTTTACACTATACATATTTGAGAACTTACTATAAAATAGTAAATCTCAGCATACTTGTCTACAATATATGGACATTTAACCAAAACCCATAACTTGCATGACTCCTCTCTATAAGCCTGCCTCCAGAGTGTTTATTTCATGTTACATGAAACTAACGTTAAAGAATCAGCGAACTTGGTGGTTCTTAAAGTGTGGTTGCCTGACCAGCAGCATCAGTACCATCTGGGAACTTGTTAGAGATACAACTCTGAGGGTGGGGCTCAGTATGCAATGTTTTAACAAGGACTCCAGGTGATGCTGCTCACACTCAAATGAAAGGTCACTGACTTAATGAATAACAAGAATCTTTGGAATATTAGCAAATTTGAAAATAATACTTGTGTACTATCAAGCCTTGCATGCATACTATGATCCCTACTGAGCAGTGTTCTCTTTTGAATTTGCAGTATAAATGGAATGACAATGAAATGTACTTGTTCCAGTCATCAGTTGCATATGCCATGAGAGAGTATTTTTCAAAAATGAAAAACCAGACGATTCTTTTTGGGTGAGTTCATTTGCTGTGCTTTCAAGTTATTCCAACTAGTACTTCCCTCATTCTTGGGTCTGAGGAGATAATTATGTTTAATCTTTTATTCAAGTGAAATTAAGAAAATCCTCCTAATAACTTTTAAACTTCTTTTATATCCTAGAATGTGGGCCATTCTATTTACAGAACTGTGATTTGGTTGACTTGCAGATTGCAAAAGTATTGTTCTCATTAAACGCCTTCTCTTCTCCCTTCCAATTCCCTCCCCTTCCCTCCTCTCTTCTTTTTTCCTCTCCTCTTCCCTCCCCCAAATGCTCTCATGTACCCTCAACACTGAAAGAAAAAGGTATAAAACTCCCTTCACTGAGCTAGTATTCTAATGGATATATATATATATATATATATTGTGTGTGTGTGTTATAGACAATCAACAAAATATATAAGAGAAATAAAATAGAATTAGATAATGATAAGTGCTAGGGAGAAAATTATAATAGGAAAGGGGGTAGGGAGTGTGGTGTGTATGTGTGTGAGTGTATAGAGTTTAATTTTATGTAAAATGGTCAGAAAAGGCCTCATTAACATTTGAGCAAACATCTGAAGTAGGAGAGAGAGTCAGTAATACAGACAATGTTTCAGTCAGGGAAAGTACCAGTTGGAAAGATTTTGAGGAACAGATATCCTTTACCTGTTGAAACAGCAAGGAGTCCAGTGTGGCTGGAGTAGAGTGAGCTAATAGAAGACAAGTATGAGGCACTGTGGTTAGGGTGGTATTGGGACATGTGGATTGGAAGGGGAGAAAAAAGTTCATGTGGGCCTCACAAGCCATTCTAAGGACTTCAGCTTTTATTTTGAGTTAGAAGGCCAATAAGCTACATGATTTGCTTCAGATTTTATTAGGATCACTCTGGCAACTGTGAGAACACATTGTATTGTAAACCCCACGCCTCACCCACATCCATAGGTGTAACATGACAGTTCTGTTGAGTGGGGCGAGATTGCAATGATGTAAACACACCACCTCTGTCCATGTTACTAAGCTGTTGCTGCCCATCATATTGGTCATCATAATCCCAAGTCACCAATGATTCCTCACTGATTCTTCTGGTGCTTTTAGTTTGGATTTTTCTATCATTGAAAAAAATGTGATTTTTATATGGTGGCAGAACAAATAGTGCAACTTATGTAGCCGAGTTCATGTGCTTTGGGCAGTGTTAAGCTTTTTTGGGTAGGGAGTGCTGGTGTGTGTGTGTGTGTGTGTGTCCTATTGTTTGCCCTGACCCATATTTCTCTAATTAAACCCGTGCTCCTCTACCAATCTCCTTTTCACCAGTGGAAGTCGTCATTCTATTCATTGTGTTCTCTGTGCTATGAAGGGAAATGTTTCTTTTGTTTCTCCTCAGGGTGGAGAACGTGATGGTGAATGATGTAAAACCAAGAGTCTCCTTCAAGTTCTTTGTCACTTCACCTGAAAATGTATCTGTCATCATTCCTAGAAGTGAAGTTGAAGATGCCATCAGGTGATATTTTACTTTAAAAATATAAGGTCAAGGGGGTTAACAAATGCAACAATAACCATAACTAACATTGAGTGTGCTCTTACTGTGTGCCACGCAATGGTCTGAGTCGTTTACACATTTTATCTCATCTTTTTAGGAAAGATGTTTTTATTGATTTTAAAGAGAGAGGAAGGGAGAGGGATGTAGAGAGAGAAACATTGATCGGCTGTCTCCTGCACACCCTTCCCACTGGGGATTGAGCCCACAACCTGAGCATGTGCCCTGACTGGGAATCAAATGGGGGATCTCTTTGTTCATGGGCTGATGCTAAACCACTGAGCCACATCAGCTGTTTTACTTCATCTTAAAAACTTGGGGTTTTATTCCAGAAGGATCTCATAGCAAGGGAATTATCTTGACTTGAGTTCCCCCAGATGCAGGCCCTTAGACAAGAATTTGAGTGTAAGCAGTTTATTTGGGAGGTGACCTCAAGAAGCACTGGTAGAGAACTGTGCACAGGAGACAAAAAATGGAAGATAATACATCACATATTACTGAGCAAGTTACCACTGTGGGCAACTAGAGCTCCAATTTTGCTGGGGGATTCTGGGATACTTTGTAGAATATGCACCTAAATTGTCCCAGCAGAGCTGGGATATTTATTCACCACCTCCCATCAGTCATTGGTTGGGAACTGCTTACAGGTGACAAATTCTCCAGCATTTCTGGCCTGCAAACAGGGCAAAATCTTGTGGCCTGAGAATGCTCTTGGGCAAAGGCAGCAGGTACTGGCTGAAGAAAGTCTAGCCAGCACTCATGGAAATGGTTTCAGTGTGAAAGGGACATGGACAGGTATTGTCATCATTTGCTATGGGGACTTGATGTAGGATTCATTTAACTTACCAAAGTCTGAAACAAAGTAGGCAAGCATAGATTTCCTTAGACATTGGTTAGCCTCCACACAAGGAGAGGGCCTTGCTTTGGGAAGTGAGTATTTAGAAGGAACAGCTTGCCCAATTTGCCTCAGCTGTTTCCCAAAACAGCAAAAGTGAAGAATGGGCAGATGCAGGTGGTTCCCCTCACATTAAAAGGCTTACAATAGCGTGCTAGGGGGTAGCTCACTAGATGGCCCTCTTGAGCTGTTGTTCATCTTTAGAAGCAGAACTAAGACCTGCTGGGCGGTGTATGTGCAGAGAGGTGGGTGTACAACCTAACCAGACCCAGAGACTCACTGACTGCCTCCATGAAAGAGCCCAGCCCCCTGTAAGCTGCAAGGGACCTCAAACTTCCTATTTCTAGAATGACTTGAGACACTTTCAGGCTAAAGTTGCCAAGGTTTACATGACTAATTCTACTTTGACTGCTCTACTTCCCTGGGTGGGCTCTGACCTCCTGACCTCTGCAATGTACTCAAGGGTAGGACGATGGGATGCCAGCCACTTTGGTTTTTGATCCAGAATATTATCCATTTTATTATTTTTTGCTTTGCTTTTAAAAGAATTTTCATCCTTTTATTTTTAATCTATAAAATTCAGCCACGTCCCATCCCTGTGCTGGAGAAATTGGCAAAGGCCCTTTTCCCATGTCCCTGCCCAGTGCTTCTTCCAAATGTCAACACCTTTTATTTGGAAAATACAACTGGGTACAGGACATCATTCATTTACTAGAGGCCTGTTGCACGAATTCATGCATGGGTGGGGTCCGGAGGCCCGGCCCAATCCGAGGGGAGGGGCCAAGCGCCGGCAGTTGGTGCCTGGCTCCGCCCCCTGGTCTAACTGGTCGAACTCCTGGTTGAGGGGACAATTTTCATATTACCCTTTTATTATATAGGATAGAAGAGGTGCATTCAATTGTCCTTTTCCATTATTTGACATAAAGTCATTGTAGATATACTCTGATAGAAGGGAAGTTCTTGCTTTTGTAACATCATCATCACAAATGAACAAATGCCAGCCATTTGAATGTTTCCACACTTGCAACCAATTATCCAATGAAGCTGTTGCCAAACCTAATCCAGATTGCAAGATATTAAAGGTGCATAATTGTTAAAACATATCTTTCCTTGGACCTGGTGATCTACTTTGATTTCATTGCTCTTTAAGGTGTACATTCTTAGGCTAGGCCTTATCAAATCCTTTCAGGAACAATGATATAAGGAGTAAATAATTGCACACCTTTTTATTTTGCCAACATGTTCCTTTTGCCTAAGTGTTTTACTTTTGGGGATAGGATGTCCCGGAGTCGTATCAATGATGCTTTTCGCCTGGATGACAACAGCCTGGAGTTTCTGGGTATTCAGCCTACCCTAGGACCCCCTAACCAACCACCTGTCACCATATGGCTGATTGTTTTTGGAGTCGTGATGGGAGTGGTAGTAATTGGTATTGCCGTGCTCATCTTCACTGGGATCAGAGACCGAAAGAAGTAAGTGAGCTTTCCTAGATGTATCTATCCTAAAACAGAAAGGTTTAGGGAAAACTAATTGGAAAATTTGCAGTAAGTGGTAGGTTGTAAGGATAATTGCCACATTTCATCAGCACTTCACCTACCTAGTAAGCCCTACCACACAGTAGATACCCAGCCCGAGGTTTACCAGTATTCCCTGGTAAACCCAATCCTGGCCACAGCATCATTTTCCTACTGTCAAGAGGCAATGGAAACTCAGTAGTGGGCTGGTTTAGGGGATTATCCTCACTGATGAGTCCTCCGTGGTCTAGCCTGGATATTTGATAGGTTTGAACTGTGAAACATTCAAGAATGAGCTCTGAGATTTGCTTCAAACTGCTACTCTTTAATCATCTTCATTTTTTATCAGTTAGCACAGACTCACTGTCATCCCCTTAGTTCATGGGTCAGGGACCCTTTAATTTGTTCTTGAGTTGAAGGTCCAAGTTCATTGAGGATTTAAATCACTAAAGACCTGGTTTATGGTCTTGCTCTGCCACTAAAATATTTTTTCCTGGCCTTGAGAAATTATTTACTTTTGTTAGGCTAATGTAATTAAGGTTAATAATATGTTATAGCATCTAATTGAACTCATACGCACACTTTTTAAACACATTATTGATGGAATTTTTACATGCATTAATCATTTTTGCTCAATTTTCTTCACTATATTTTTTTTAGTTCCTCAAAGTAGCTTCATTTTTAAAAATAGCTATTAAATAGAATCTATCCATATGGTTAAAATTTTAAAAATACCAAAGGATACTTAGAGTCTCTGTCACTCTTTGCATCCAACTTCCCTTCATAAAGCCAACCCAAATTATCAATTTATTGGAGACCTGTTGTATTAGATTCTTATTTTTAGTAAGTCCCCCAGGTAATTTGTGTGCACATTACAGTTTGAGAAGCACTCTTCCACATACTAAAAATTTGCATATGAGATACTATTCCAAAGTTAATTCATTAAATACATTATTTGGGGACACCTATCCTTCATGCCACACACAATGTAAATAGAAGATACACAGAAAAATAACACTGGCTACTCTGCTCAGTATTTTCATACATTAATATTTTCAGAAAACCTATGGTATAACTGTGTAATTATCTTCATACATATGTAAAACTGAGATTCAGAGAGGCTAAGTAACTTTCTCAAGTTTACACAGCTAATAAGTAACACATTGGTATATATATACCCAGTTTCCAAAGCTGGTTGTTGTACCACAAAGCTGTCCTACCCTTATCTTTATACTTTGGAAGTTGCTAATGTAGTAGGGAAGCTCTTTAATATGAGGTGATTGGCTAGATGACCAATGAGGGTTATATGCTAGGTAATGTCAGTGCTCTGCCAGTAATAATGCTCTCCAAGCATTATTTCACTGTCTTCACATAGTTGCCATCATTTTCTGAATAGGCAAACTGAGGCACAGAGACTCCCCTTTCTCTGACCCCAGAGCTCAAATCCTAACTCATCTCTTAGGCTTTGCCAGCCATGGTGACAATCTTGGAGCTAAAAAGTGAACCCAATGCACTGCAAGTGTTTATAGTCCATTAATAGGGGACTGATATGCAAACAAATACACCAGTGATTAGGTGTTGAGATGTAAAAGATGCCTGGGCCCAATAGCGCCCAAGGGAGGCAGTGTCATTCTAACATCACTATATTAAGGTGACTTTATTTTATTTAACAGGAAAAAACAAGCAGGAAATGAAGAAAATCCTTATTCTTCTGTGAATTTGAGTAAAGGAGAAAATAATCCAGGATTCCAAAGTGGTGACGACGTTCAAACTTCATTTTAGAAAAATCCATTTTATTCCCTCTTGAGGTGATTTTATTGCATGAAAATGTTAATTTCACATTAAAGAAAATATGAGATTATAAAGATGTCATTAAACATCAAAATCATGGCTCTGTTCAGTAAAATTGTCCAAAGAAGACATGCGGAGGAGAGGGCCTCTTTACTTGCATTGCTTTTAGTATTTACTTCTGCCTCAAAATTTGAGAAAGTATGTCTTTGGCCTCCCAGGCTGTTCAAGGGTAATGGAAATGCAAATGTCTGTTGTGTTGCTGGAGTTGGGAAAAAAGGCATATATTGTGGGAGGATTCAATGTAAGAGCCTTATATGGGGACTAGATGGATAGCTTTTAAGAACAGTGCATGTAAACTGATGGAGCTGCAGAGATTGAAAATGACACACATTGTTCACTTTATTTTAATTCAAGTGTAGAGTATGACATGTTTTTTTCATATTAACCTAAATCTAAGTACGATAGCAATTTGCCCAGTGATGATTGGACTACCATGTGTTCCTTAGGGTGACAAGTCTACAGAAGAGAGAAGAATCCAGAGAGTGTCAGAAAATGTTGCCTTCTCACTTCCAAGCTACTTGATCAGCATCTTCCTGACAATATTAAAGCAGCCCCTGGGGCCCCACCTAGCACACCTGGTAGAAACTCACTTCCATTGTTCTCTAACTGTGGAGTGAATGGAAATCCAACTGCATGTCACCCTCTGAAGTGGGCACTTAATCTCTTAAATCTTTTGTTTTTACCCACAATGTCTGAGTAGCACTGAGCACAAAGCATATACTCAATAAATACTAGATTTGCACACTCCTGTGGTCTCATGGGTACTTATGTACTGGGGCTTCTGTGGATTCTGTCCCCTTCTAGGGACTGGGTTGCTGTTTGAATGCCTGGGACCTTTGACCTCTCAAGTGTCTTAGAATGTATTCCAATTTTAAAAATTTATTTATTGTATGAAGCAATTGAAAATTCAGTCTAAAAAAGTTATGTTAAGATGATATATACCCTTAGGTTAGGAACCTGATGTGATATATCCTATCTAATAAAAGAGAAACATGGTAATTAGCGTATGACCACTACCCTTCCCATTGACTAATCAGGGCAACATGCAAATTAACTGCCAGCCAAGATGGTAGCCGGCAGCCAGGCAGTTTAAAGCGAACATGAGGATTGCTTGCTTCA
>NW_006299519.1:471459-484367 GCF_000327345.1 Myotis davidii
ATTTCTCCATAACCTCCCAATCCGCCCTGCTTTGTGCATGACAGGGGGTGGCACCCCAACTCCCCAATAGGCCCTGCTCTGAGCCCTACCAGGGGCTGCACCTATGGATTAGGCCTGCCCTCTGCCACCTGGGAGCAGGCCTAAGCCAGCAGGTCATTATCTCCCGAGGGGTCTCAGACTGCGAGAGGGCACAGGCTGGGCTGAGGGACCCCCCTCCCCTCCGAGTGCACAAATTTTTGTGCCCCGGGCCTCTAGTATTTTAATAATAGCCATGAGAAACTAAACTCATACTTCTGCACCTTTGTGTCAAGAAGGAAGACCGAAATAGAAGCTTCAGTTGTCAAACTGGCCAGAAGCCCTAGGGCCCCAAACTCAAGGATTTAAAATGACTAGAAAGCAACAATCTTATCAATTCTAGATATAAGATCTTGGTTACACGAGTTGAGATTGATATTGGTTAAGGGTAAGGAAAAAGGCACAGTTATACCTTAGCACCTTTTTAAATTTACTCTATGTGAAACATAGTTACCATATTATGGAACTAGAGGCCCAGTGCACAAAATTCATGCATGGCAGCAGGATCCCTCAGCCCGGCCTGCACCCTCTCCAATCCAGGACCATTGGCTCCTAACCGCTCACCTGCCTGCTGGCCTGATCACTTCTAATTGCCCTTCCCTGCCAGCTTGATCACCCCTAACCACCTCTGCCTTGGCCGCCACCACTGTGGCTTTGTTTGGAAGGAAGGCAGAATGACTGGAAGATGTCCAGTCGACCTGGTATAATTAGCATATTGCCCTTTTATTAATATAGATAATATTGTTGAACTTTAGTTTTCTATTTGTGTACATGGTGACATAAAGTCATTGTTCTAATCTAAGCTTCAAGTGAAGCTTGACAATGATCTGTGATGAGAATTGTGTTATTTGGATTAAGTTGTGGACCACCTAGTGATGCCCATCATATAATGAGGTCTCCTAGGGCAGTTCTGACTGTCTGCACAGGAACATATTGTCACTTGTTAAAAGTGTAGATTCTCTGGCTGCACTCAGACCTGCTCTACCAGAATCTCTGGGGTAGTTCCTAGAAATCTGTGTTTTAATAAACTCTTCATTTGATTCACATGCATGCTAAAGATTGAGAACATTGAAACATGAAGGCAAATGTCCACATTTTTGTACTTATTAATAGCATATTTAATTATCATGGGAGTGATGATATAAAGAAAAGAATATGGAACAAGTAATTTTTCAGTTCTGTTCAATCTTTACATGTGGTATATGCCCTCTTTACTGCAATCAGGAAATGTGCTTCTGCTATAGGCTTGGAATTATAATATTAAGAGCAGCATAAACAAAATTATTAATTTGACCTAAATTTCAAGGAAATCTCTTCTTTCTTACTTTATTCATTTCTAGATAATATAACAAACAGCACACAGAATACCAGTAAGAAGAACTCACTAAATTAGGTCATCTGTGCCTTGCTACTTTCCTTAAAAAGAATGAAGATGTTGGCTAATATTTATGTCCATTCTTATCAGATCTCCTAGTTTCTTCTTTAAGGCTTGTCTTTTTCCCGAAGTGGTTCAATGGAAGACAGAAGTTGCTGAAATGTGGGACGCTTTTCTGGAAGCTAAATAAAAGAAAAAAACACCCCAAACCATTGGTTTAGTTTATGATGGTTGTGATTAAAAATAAAATATAAAATATTTATACCTGAATCCTAAAGCTAGCAACATTTAAATGTGAAAACACTACAGACATTTTTACTAAAGAGAAAAGAATTATAGTCCTACAAATTGAAAAGAAAAAGTAAAAGTATCTTTGTTTACATAAGATATGATTGTATACTTGGAAAAATGAAGAGAATCCATGATAAAACCAACCCAAATAATAAAGGAATTAATCAGGAGAATGGTATATAAAATTAACATACAAAATCAACAGCCTTCATGTATATGGTCAATAACCAATTAGATGATATAATGAGAAAAACCCAGTTACAGTAGCAACAACACCAAAATAAAATACTAACAAAAATGTACCTCCAAAAGAAAACTTTAAAACACTGCTAAAAAAATACAAACTTAGATTTCAACACATAGAAAAAACATTGCTTGTTCTTGAGCATTACAAATCAATATCATAAAGGTGTCAAATTTGGTAAGTTAAAATATAAACTAAATGCGCTCACTTTATAAAAGGATTTTAAAACTTGAGGTAGGGAAAACAAAAATCTATTAGAAAAAAGAGCAAAGATATGGAATATAATTCTCAGCAATATATACAAGTGCCCTTAAAAATATACTTCATTTATAATGAATAGGAACATATGAAAGCTACCCTAATTGCCATTTCTCATATATCAGATGGGCAGAAATTCAGATAAATTGGAACCTAATGAAAATTGTGAATGTTTTGCAATAAAATATAAAATTGAGGGGAGTGCCCTAGCTGGTTTGGCTCAGTGAATAGAGCATCAGCCCACAGGTCAAGGACACATACCTCAGTTTCAAGTTTGGGGCACGTGCAGGAGGCAACCAATTGATGTGTCTCTCTCATATCAATGTTTCTCTCTATTTCTATCCCTCCCTTCCACTCTCTCTGAAAATCAATGTAAAAAATATCCTCAGGTGAGGATTAACAACAACAAAAAAAATTGAAGGGAGACTAAAATGCTCACTATATGCAGAACCTTGATCAGGGATTGTCTCTGCAACCCCCTCTCAATGGATTCTGCCATAATTCACACACTTATGTGGATCAGCTGTGGAAAGAAGGCAGTTCCTTCCTGTTCAGGGCTCCCTGTCCATCTGATGGTGCAGTCCTAGTGTCTGGAGCTAGAGTGGTGAGGGCCAAGGAGGTCTGGCTTCAACTCAAAACCCCTTGTTTGCTCCTCTTCTTCAACTGACCAGTGACAGCAGTAAGTCCTGTACTTGTCTCTGTTTATATTGCACATGTATAATGTGTATAGTTATAAACTGCTTGGTATTTTCAGTTCCACAGTATGAGTACGTGTGTGTGTGTGTGTGTGTGTGTGTATGTGTGTGTGTGTGTATACTGAGTTCTATGAGGGAAAAATCAATCTCCTGCAATCTCAGCTCCATGTTTACCCCAAAACATACTCTTATTCCTTATGGGCATGGAGTGTTTTTTACTCAGCATTTGGTAAGTGTGGGAAGAGAGGATGGAGTCATGTCCATTATGTATTCTCTACACATGGTTATAATTCTCTGTTACACATTTCCTACTCGAGGAGAGACCCCATAATGTGGTTAAGAACAGGAACTCCAAGACCAGCCAGTCAGCATCTTAATGACTGTGTGACCTTGGGCAAGTCACTTAAAAGTCTCTGGGTCTGTTTCCTCTTCTGTTAGTTTTAGCCATGATATCAGTGTGTTTGCTGATGAATAAATAAGCTAATAGTTATGAAATTTGTCGAACAGTGCTGGACATAAGTTGTTTGTTAAATTGTTGGCACCTGCATTTCTTGTTTTTAATTACAAACACTTGAGGGCAGAGGTCCTGGGCCATTTCCACCTGATCCGAAGCTGGCGCCTCCCCCACAACAATGCTTTACCTAGTGGTGACAGGGCACCCAGTTTCCCTGGTGGTGCACTTGCCTCATGCCAGCAGCTGTACATGATCTGGTAGACGGTGTCCGATGCCAGTTTGGGCCGGTAGAGCCTGTGGCCCTGGGAGACCTTCACAACCACCTGGGAGTTGTCGTACAAGTCGTAAGGCTGCTTCCCCAGGCTGAACACTTCCCACATCAGGATCCCTGCACCACACCGAGGGGCGAGGGGTGGCCAGCAGACAACAAGGAAAGAGAGCCAACATCAGAGGGTACACAGTTTGTTGAATGAGCTTCATGTGCCAGGACAAGAAGGCTATAGGTCAGAGCGAGGGAGCCCTGGGAAATGACTCCTTGCAGAAAGGACAAGATATGGAGAGTGGGTCTGTACCATCACTTCTGGAACCCGGGGTCTCTCCTCCATGTTTCCTGAGATGCAGTCACCCATTTTTGCTGGTAAACGGGCAAATAGGAAGGAGAGCTGCAGGGACAGCTACTTAGGGCCAACATGCTTGGGCTGCTCCAGAGAAGCAACTGGGGTTTGGGTAAACCCACAAACTACCCAGCTCCAGCTCCAGCTCTTAGGAGTTATCGATCGAAGTCATCACTTTTCCTTTCTCTCTGCCTCGGCAGTTGTGTGAAACAATTTCATTGCACAAATTACCTTTCAGTGGAAATGTAAAGATAAAATCATTGAAAGTGTTGCTGCTTTTGTTTTTGCCACCGTGGGTCATTATATTTTGTGGGTCAGATATACTTTTGAGAATCTGATAAAAGCCATTGGCTCTCCCTTGGGAAAATGAATGCACAACATTTCTGTGTTTGGTTTCTGGATGTCCACAGTCCCCCATCCAGGGCATCATGACCTCCAGGTTAAGAAACTGTTCTGGTTATGGTGGTCAATAGGCTGGCACTTGGGGGTCAGTCAGATTTGGCCTTTGAGGCCCAGGTCTGCCACTTAGAGGCTGGACAAGTTTCTTACCCTTCTCAGTCAGGTTCTCTGTCTATAATAGGCAGATATTTGCACCTCATAGTTACCATAAGGATTAAATAGGGAAAAAACCCCACATAGAACACCTTAAAGAACACAGGGCATTTTAACTGCTCTCTAAATGGTGGCTATTCGCCATCATCCTCATAGCCAAGTGAGAGAATTTCAACAGCCAGCTTCAAATCATAGAAAATCAGAAATATGTAAGGAGGAAGGAAATTGTTCTAGAACCATAACTGAAGTGTCACCTTCAAAAACTTCTCTGACTTTTAGGACTACAAATTTTATGTAGAATATTTACAATAGGATAATACTATAAGTTGTGGCTGCATTAAAAAAAATTCTGAAACAACTATTCAAAGCATGCTGCTCCTTCACAACACTCTTCTTTGGAAGGATATCATCTTATCTCAAGAATCATTTCATTGCTAAAAATATCTGTGCAACTCCTTTTTGAGAATTGCTTTCAGAGGCTCTGATTCATTTTGAATATCTTTATTGGGGACAAATTATTTAAGAATAGATTTAGTTTTTGGAAACAGCCAGAAAATGCCAGGAGCCAAATTCTGGTGCAAAGATGAGTAATTAATCTGGATAATTCAATTTTGGATAAAGCACAAGGTAGAACTATTAAGTAAGCATACTGTTTTTAAAAATATCTTTCACAAGGCATATTAACTGGAACAAGGAGATTAAAACTAATTTTGACAAGTTAATCAGCACAAAATATTGTCAAGTATTCATCAAAATGCTATCTTTGTGGTTTTTCCTTTTTCTGTATACACTGGATTATTATTATTATTTTTTACAATGAACAATGCCACTTTTACTAAAGGAATAATTATTTTTTTAAAAAAATCACGTCATATAAAAAAGTAAATGACTAACTAAATTTTACTTTTAATTTTTTCTATTACTTTATTTTCCATCACCATTTATCCCCCCTATACCCTTTTCCACCTCCATCCACCCTCTCCCGCCCCACAATCACCACACCATTGTCTGTGTCCATGACTAAATTTTTCTTTTTAAAGGTAGTCTTATAGATGTCATGTAGAAAGTCAAGTTATGCTTATGGACCAAGACAAGCACGAAATAGGTTTTAGTTGAATTTAATACATTCTATAGCTTGATAATAATTTGGATTATTTATCCTGGATGCATCTGATGGTGATTGTAAACAGGTATGACCTCTCTTACAATGTAGATTGTAGAAAAACATCAGCAAATCTACAAAATCACAATTTAAGAATTATTTCAGTTTTCTAATTATCATTACTAAAATTCAACATAGATCTTTTAATAAAATAAAGGCCAGAAAACTTTTTCTGTAAAGGGTTACATAGGGACTATTTTAGTGTTGCTGTTTTTTTGGTCATGCATCTATGGCAACTACTCTACTCTGCTAGTGCTGCACAAAATCAGCCAGAGACAATACTAAAACAAATGGGCATGGCCTGGTGCCAATAAAATTTTAATTAGAGAAACAGGTCATAGGATTTGGTCCTGGGCTGTGGCTTGCTCATCCCTGATTTAAATTATGAATTTTAATGAGGATACTAGTTGGAATTGGTATGGGCCAAAGAGAACACTGAGTCATATTTGTTTTTTTTATATCAGGCATGTCCCCTAAATTGGTCAATTCAGAAAGGAATGTTTATCACAGCTGCTTTCATGCCAAAAGTAGATGATTCCATTGTAAACCCTTCAGTGTTTTGGACTAATGCAAACTCAGTTTTAGTTTTCAATGACTCGTTTTTAAAAATTGCTTGAAATCTGCAGTAGAAGAGCTTTTATGAGAAGGTGGTAGCAGGTGCAAAGCATAGAATATGTGCGGACATCATAGCACCAACTCAAGGAAAGATCATTTTCTTTTTCTATCTCTTGCTTGCCTACAGGTAATTTTGTAAGTGCTCAGGGTTTTTGCTAAAAAATGGATGTTGTTACTTTTGTGGTTTCCTGTTGTGGAAGCTGGCTTGTGAAATGGGGCTGAGGCCTGTGTGGCCACATTCTTACCGAATGCCCATACGTCTGACTTGCTGCTGTATTTGAAGTAGTGAAACACTTCTGGGGCTGACCACTTGACTGGAAACTTGGTTCCTACTGAGCTGACATACTGGTCATCAAGAACATACCTGTGGGTGGGAGGGGGAAGACATCAATACAGACCTTAAGCTGCTTGGATGTGCAGAATGGGAAGACCTCTGCTGGCTGCCATTGCCTGGTGGTAGGTGGTATAAGCAGCCAGTCTCAGCCGGGTGCCTTGATGTTCTGGATCTTTCGCTTCCTCTCAACATGTATACTTAGCTAGAGCCTGCTTATGACTTGTACGCTTTAAAAAATGATACTTAACTTTGAAGACACCAAAATATGAATGCAAAATGTTTGGTAAATATAGAGAAACACAAAAATGTAAACATAAAGTTACTCAGAATCCCACCCCAAAGATAACCTGTAATTCTACCACTCAAGATACATTTTTGCTTATAGTTTCCAATCTTCTTTTCTATACATAACATGAACAAAATTAGGTTTCTGTCATATTGAAATTTGCTTTTATTTTTCCTTTAACAGCATGTCAAGAACATTTTACCCATATGGTTACATTTTCTTCTGCATCATCATGTTTAATGGCTGAATGCCCTCTTATGAATTAGCATAATTTATTTAACCATGTAAATGGCTTCTAATCTTCTGCTGTTATAAACAATGATGAACAAAACTATCCTATGGAGTTACTTAGACCATAAAAATATATGTTCAAGGATATTCATTACACTGTGGCTTATAATAATGATAGAAATGGAAGCAATCTTAATGTCCACATCTTGAGGAGCAATTAAATATGGTATATTAATATAATAGAATAATATGCAACTATTAAAAAATAAGATAACTATATTTACCATAAGAAAAAGAGACCGTGTAAACATGGTTATATGTAAAAACAAGTACATACGATGTGATTCCACCTTTATGGAAACAGACAGTAAATGTACTTACTTGTGTACATGATTGGGTATACCTAGGAATCAGGTATGGAAGGACATCCACCAAATGTGTTAGCAATAGTTACTACTAGTGCTGAGAAAGGGGTAAAGGGTCAAATTCTACTTTTGACTTTATACACCATTGCCATATTTCTCACAATAAGCACTTAATATTTCTATAATTAATATAGGGGAACCCAATATATTTGCCCACAAAAAAACAAATAAATAATGACTCATAAATAGGACAATAAGAAAATAAAAATTATGGAAACTGAAAATTTAGATACAATTTATAGGAAAACTATATACAACAAAATGTGTTAGAGATATTTGCCATAATTTAAAACATCAGAAATAGCTGGTTTGGCAAGTCATTCTATGCAAATAATAGTAATAATGAATAACAACTTCATAGGATTATATATAGCACCTTCCATACTTTCCTCTTTGGTCCTCTCCAGCTCCACAGATACCACAAGACACCACGAAATTACACTGGCACTCCCCAACTGGTAATTTTGTGTTGTTTAACCCTTTCTTCAAATGATTGGACCAAGTTAAGTCACAGGCGTCTGAATGATGTGACACCACAGCTTCGTGACAGAAAGGGCCTGGTGCATGGCCCCCAGTATTCCTTATTCAAAGGAAGACCTTGTGTTCCCCTTTTTCTAAGCAACAAAGAACTTGAGGTATATCCCCTGTATATTGGCACAACAGCCAATATTCCTACTTTAAGAACAAGGTGGGAATCAGCCCTGTTCTGGGAGCTTCTCTCTGCCCTCAGGAGCAAAGAGCAGCTTTTTCTTTTGTATTTGAGAGAGCCACAAAGATGGAATGTCAATGCAGGAGACTCAGTGTATTGTGGTTGGAGTGATGGCAGGTAGCACAGCTAAAAGGTACCTTGCAAAATTGAGGGGTCCCAGAAGAGGAGCACTTCCTAATACAGAATTTTGGAGAAGACTTAAAGAGATCTTCCTATGGTGTTTTAGGGCTATGTTTGCTAAATACAGAGCTGGCCTTGGTAAACTCATCAGATCTCTTTGAAACTATATTATTTCCTCCTCAGCATTATGTGAGTTTATGTTGAGTCAGCAAAATTTTACAGCTGTATTTTGCCTCAATGTCAGTAACATCTACTTGCCCTTTAGACAAACTGTGGGCATTTTGAGGACAGGGACTATCCCATTCATATCAGTATGCCTCACAAGTCCAAGGAGTCTAAGAGGAACTTGATAAATGTTTGTTCAATGGATAGGCTACCATGTATGTTTTCATTTCCTATATAAAATCATGAAAATTGGCTTTAATGCTTAAGTAGTATGAGAATTCAGAATTAGGGAATGGAAGACTTTTAAAGTGCTATCAGAGAGCGTCAGCCTGAGGACTGAAAGGTCCCAGGTTCAAGAGCATATACCTTGATTGTGGGCACATCCCCAGTAGTGGGTGTGCAGGAGGCAGCTGATCAATGTTTCTCTCTCATCAATGTTTCTAACTTTCTATCCCTCTCCATTCCTCTCTATAAAAAAATCAATAAAATATATTTTAAAAAATAAAGTGCTATCAGAATCAAAATGATTCTCCAAATGATGAAGTGGTGATAGAACACCCATCAAGAGAATCTCAGAGTCTACTTTCATGCCTTACTATGTGATAAAGAAAATTTAATGACATGACAACAAAATTTTCCTGGTGCTAATGCTCTACCCATTTGTATATATATTAAGAAAAACCCCAGACAGGGCTAAAATAGCTTTGATGGACTCTATCTATCTATCATCTATCTATCTATCTATCTATCTATCTATCTATCTATCTATCTATCATCTATCCATCCATCCACATATTATTTATCCAAATCATCTGACTGTAACATGTTATATTTAAATATTTAGGATTTGTCATGGAACTTATTTGTAAGTTTAGAAAATATTTATCAGGGTCTTGAAAGAACTAAAAGGGGCTTTGTGTAATTTCTAAAGTGCAATTTCACCTTACAGGTGAGGAAATGTGTTTCATACGTAGTCCAAGGTAGTATGGGGAAGGGAATCCAGGTTTCTAAGCCCCCAATTCAGTGCACCTTCTGTATCCCCACAGAGCCTTTAATTATGATGGCATTTAGTTGAGAATGGAAATCACCCTTTCATTGGTTGCCCCTTTGGAACTGGCTTACCTTGTCATTCCAAAGTCAGATACTTTCACAGAGAGATCACCGTCCACCAAGCAGTTCCGTGCAGCCTTTGGAGAAAAAAAAACACAACAACACAAAATTACCAAGTAGTAAGTGTAACCACAAATCTTCTGACATCTTTCTTCTCTTTGGCAAAATTCCCAGCAAAATCTAAGATTTCCTATCAAAACCCCAAATGTTGGGGAGTTGTCTTTTTTTCCCTTTGCAATTTTTGATTTTCAAAATAAAAATGTGCCCTCATAAGTATTTTCACCCAGGCATCCATCCTTGTCAAACACAAAAGGTTTTACACATTAAATACAGAACCTGAGCTCCTCAGTGAGAAGGAAAATCAGTTCGAGGGGCTTCTTCAAAGATACCATGCAGCAACATATACTCTGAAGGTATAAATGCTGTACCAGAGACTCAAAATGTACTTGCCTAGTGTGCATGGCATGTTTTCTGTTCAACACAAGAAAATCTCTAAAGATAAATACCCGTGCATACCAAGCAGAACACTTTTCCCTCTCCTTCTGACTCAAACACATACACAAGTTTTATTTCTTTCTGGGTTTTGTTTGTTTTTGTATTTTCAGTTATTGTATTAAATGACTGCTTTAGCACTAAGCCCTTCCTAGAGCAAGGGTCAATTTGGGTTTAATGGTTCCTAGAAGCACTATATTGACCAAAGCCTCTCCTTTCCATCCCTTTTCCTTCAAACCACAAACAACTACAAAGATCTTGATGGCTTCTTTTACTCTCTCTGTTCTTTCTGAACTTCAAATATTTTATTTTGAAATTGTGATTTTTTTAAATTATGAAAGTGTCATGTGCTTAAGCAAGTCACAGGTGAGCAAAGTAAAAGCTAAGGTGGCCTCCTTGCCGTTCCTCCCAATGGCCCTACTGCTGGAAGCAAGAACTGTGAATTGCTTTCTTTCCTTTCTTTGAGTTTCCAATGGTTTTGCTTACCAAGTCCCGATGTATGAACTGGTGGCTCTCCAAGAAGGCCATGCCTTCACAAACATCATAGCACATTTCTAAGAGCTGGTAGGTTTCAAGTCCTTTTCCATGACTCTTCAGATAATCAAGCAAGCAGCCATTGGTTATATATTCAGTCACTATGTATATAGGGTATATCTTTGAGCACACCCCATAGAATTTCACCAGCTTGGGATGGTTGAGTTTCCTGGAAACAACAGATTTTCAAAGTTAAGTATTGAATTTCCACACTCCACTTTCCGGATGTCCTGAAAAAGAATCACTCTCAGATATTTGTTTGTTTGAATTCCCCCCTTCTTCTTGAACAGGGAAAAAAGAAAAAGTTTCGAATCTTATTCTGAATCTTATTAGTCTTTGAAGGAGAAAAATACTGTCTCATATTGGACATTGACAACTCCAGCAGCAATTTAGTGGTTATGGATACTGTGCTCAACTTTCATAGAGAGAAGCAGGGAAGCAATGGTCTGGTGCCTTGGAAATCCTGTTTAGTCTAGTGCTGTGGTTGGCAAACTGTGGCTCGTGAGCCACATGCGGCTCTTTGGCCCCTTGAGTGTGGCTCTTCCACAAAATACCATGTGCGGGCGCGCATACAATGCGATTGAAACTTCGTGGCCCATGTGCAGAAGTCGGTTTTCGGCCTGGGCGAGTCTATTTTGAAGAAGTACTGTTGAGATTTGGCTCTGTTGACAAGCTTGCCGACCACTGGTCTGGTGGTATCTCAAGGACTTCCATGACTGATTTGGATGAACCTACACCCTAAAATCACACACTTCCATTTTAAAGCATCTAACTTTCATGTCTAAATATTTTGTTCTAAAAAATTGTATCCACATATGAATGGCATAGATAAAATGAAAATAGTCACTATGTTAGGGAAATAAGACGACATAATTTTTCTTTTTTAAAAAACTCATTACATTGTTACATTATTTTTTTAATAATAAATTTAGAAAATAGTAACCACATGACATAGCACTTCTAGTAGGTTATGATGGATAGACACTCATCTGTTATGATGTTCATCAACTTGTCCTTATGTAATTTATTCGTATCAATTAACAGGATGATTCTTTAATGTTCAGATGTGTAAAGTAAACCTAAACTTAATATGTCAACTTTTAAATGTTTTAATAATTGAGGAATTATTAAACATTTAGTTATTTTCTTTCTTTTTGACTTAACTATAGGTACATGTCTTATCATATTACTCAGGGTGATGAGCCCAGTTATGCATCTTTCAGCAACTGTAGAGACCTGGTACTCATCAGTTCTCTCTTCAGAGGAAAGGCTTGTGGCAGGACAAAGGTCTGTCACCCAATGAAAGCTCTTACTTGAGCAAATTCTGTCACTAACCAGAGGGCACATGGTGGGAACACCATGTCAACTGGTATCCCCCACTTGATAAGCCTCAGTTGATCATTACATGTGGGATTTAACATTTCCCCTTATGGTACAGTTTGACCTCTTTTTTTATAACTAGGTGATTTGTTAATGACTTTATGATTCTGATAGCCTTCTAATAGCAAAAAATATGTTTTAAAGTTATACCAGGACATGGGAGGGTAGGGCTGTTCACCATGTGCCTAAGGGAGTTTCTGTGAGATTTTCTATCCTACAAAAGGAAGACATCAGGGGTCCCTCCCCAGTTTTATGACAGTCCAATTGCCAAAAGCAGAATGAGCTACATATTTTGCAGGAACTGGAGCAAAATGAAAATGCAGGGGTGCTTATTTAAGAACTAGAGGCTGATGCACAAAATTCATGCACGAGGGGGATGTCTCTCAGGCCGGCCTGCGCCCTCTCACAATCCAGGACCCCTTGCTAAAACTGGCAGTCAGACATCCCTTCAATAATCTGGGACCCCTTGCTCCTTACCGCCTGCCTGCTGGCTCCTAACCACTTGCCTACTTGCTCTTTACCACTTGTCTCACCGCTCCTTAGCGCTGCCGTGGAGGTGGGAGAGGCTCCCGCCACTACCGTTGTGCTCGCCAGCCATGAGCCTGGCTTCTGTGGGAGTGCACTGACCACTAGAGGGAAGCTCCTGCATTGATCATCTGCCCCCTGGCAGTCAGTGCACATCATAGCAACCAGTCGCTCTGGTCATTCTGATTGTTCTGCTGTAATGGTTGCTGGTCTTTTATATATATAGCCCAGAGGCCCAGTGCATAAAAATTTGTGCATTTAG
>NW_006299519.1:484415-509631 GCF_000327345.1 Myotis davidii
TATTTTTTTTTAAAAAAAATTTCAGATGGTGACAGAACAGCCTTAAACAAAGTGCGGAGCCCTTCTAAGGATGGGTTACATGCTCATGCAGCCAGCCTTAGCAAAGGTTTATATTCAGGGAAGTCTCAGACAAAGGTGTACTGTTGGATACCCTTCAAAGTCTGATTCATCATATTGACAAGAGGTAGAATCATTAAATTAATTCTTTGTACTTGCATAGGAGAGAGAGAGAAAGAGAGAGAGAGAGACTGAATTAGAACAGAGAGAGAAAGAGAACACATACACATACGTACATATGTAGTGGTAGTGCTTGGAGCTGAAGCCCATTGGGAAGGGTTTGTTCATTATCAGTGAGGAAAGAGTAGGGTAAGAAAGGGATTTATCAGACTGTATTGAAGGTACCAGGAAGCAAAAGGATATCACCTATAGGGTATTTGTTTTCAGTATTGTTTTAGTCCTGGCCACTAGAGGCTCCTGCCCTTAGGCATGTGCTTTACAGGGACCTACTGTGTTCCACATTCCACCATGTACCTCTCCACAGGGCAAGGAGGCCTGAAGGCCAAGGAGAAATGCTCACTCAGAACCCATACATCCCTTTTTCCATCACAATTGGGGTACCAGGACTATAATCCCTGTCCACATAGTCCTGAGGCCTCTCCCAGGACCTGTGTAGACTCTTTTAGGGTCTGCCCCCCCAGGAGTGAGCCACTTAACCAAGATAATTATCCAATAGTTGTTTGTGGGATACACAGAGGGATCTTGGATATACAAATGCTATGTTTGAACACAAGTATTGAATATATTGCAGGACAGAGCAGGGGTTGGGAGGAGAAAGGGGAGGGGAGAGTTTTTGGGCGTCATGGGCCAGAGGTTGGTTTCTCTAAAGAGGTTGTCATGATGGTATGCTTGTCAAAAGAGGAGCACAGCTGATTTTATTTAAATGTGTCAGCTTGATTTATAACTTCTAAGCATTTATATCTATGATATGTGGACACTTGCTCCAGGCCTTGCAAATATTAGAGTCAGACCTGTTAGCGTGCATGCCCCCCCCCCAATGTGAGGGCTAAAGTGCCTTTCTTCAGAAGAAACTTACATCATGGTCTGAGCCTCCTGGAAGAATTCATCTTCTGACATGGAGCCCTCCTTGATCATCTTAATGGCGACATCATACTTCCCTTTCCACTTGCCCAAATGGACTACTCCAAACTGTCCACTTCCCAGCTCTTTCAACAGGGTAATCTCTTCTCTTTTCAGTTCCCAGATTCCTAATAAGGCAAGACAGACGCTCTTTAGGATGAGAATATAAGGCTTTGGGGATAACAACGTCCCAAGCAATTTCTTCCCCAGTAACAGTTTCATATTGGCAGTATGAAGAACAGCAAGATTTTTTAGTTGACCACTTAAAAAAACCCTTAGTAATGTGGTCTTATGAACTATTAGGCCACATGATAATACCAATAGGACAATATATTTCTTAAAGCAGCTATAGCCATTGACAAGAAAGCTTACACTTTGCCCACCAGAGGCATCATGGAAAGACTCAGTGTCAAAGTGTGCTGATGTTCTTAGCTTGGTAAAATATCATATTTTCTTAAATATGTGACCTGGGTGGATGTCATTATCCTAAATATACAAGGGTGAAAAATGGCTCCCTTTCTTCCAGGCACAGAATCCTAGAAGAAGAGCTGACAGGCAATGGGGTTCTAGAAGCTGAGGATTGGGTCTAATAAGAGAAAATTTTTGAGAGTCTTTTAATCAAATGCTAGAGAGATTACAGAGTTAGGTTGGGAGGACAGAAAAGTTATTTGTTTATTTGTTTTTAGAAAATGAACAAATATATTAGAGCTGAAATCCTCCCTGGCACAATCTTATAAGGATGGCCTTCCTGTCTTCCCTATTTTTTTTCAGTAAAATAACTAACTAACTAACTAACTAACTAATTAACTAACTAACTATATATATATATACTAGAGGCCCGGTGCACAAAAATTTGTGCCCTGGGGGTCCCTCAGCCTGGCCTGCCCCCTCTCATAGTCCGGGAGCCCTCAGGGATGTCCTACTGACAGCTTAAGCTCCCTTCCCATGGGGAGTGGGCCTACTCTGCAGTCTGGCCTCCCTCTGTGGGAGGCGACCAGGCTGATCAGGGGAAGGCAACACCCCCATCACACTGCTGCTGCTGCCACTGCTAGCAGCCTCAGCTGCCTGAGACTTGGCCTGGCCCTCGCAGCAGCAGCTGCCATCTGCGGCTGCCTGAGCCTTGGCTGTGAGGGGCAAGGCTCAGGCAGTTGCTGCAACTTTGTCTGGAAGACGTCTGGTCTTATTACTATCCTAATATATATAAAGAGCTAGATGCCATCATGACCGAACGGGCGACCGGTCACCATGAAGTGCATGGAGCACCTCTTGGTCCCCCCCCCCAGGCCCCTGAGCTGCTCACCATGAGGGGGGACTGGTGGCTGGGTGGGACTGTTGAGCGGTGGTGGCGGGCTGCTTCGCGGGGTGGCCATAAGCTTAGCAGAACAGTCACCCAGGTGGCAGCAAGTTTTGCAAAGCAGTTGCGGGGCGGGGGAGTTTTGCGAAGCAGTGGCAGGGTGGGGGAGTTTTGTGGAGTAGTCGTGGGGTAGGGGTAGGGGGGAGTTTCATGGAGCGTCCAGTGGCGACCTTCATGGGGCGGCAGCAAGCTTTGTGGAGCAGTCAAGGGGCAGGGGGGAGCCTCTTGGAGCAGTCGTGGGGTTCGTGGAGCATCTTGAGGCGGGGAGCTTCATGTAGCATCACAGGGCACCAGAGGCCATGCGACGGAGGCCAGGCTAGGCCTATGAACCCTAACCACACATGATTTTGTGCACTGACCACCAGGGGGCAGCTCCTGTGTCGAGTGTCTGCCCCCTGGTGGTCAGTGCATGTCATAGTGACCGGTCTTTCTGCTGTTCAGTCGATTTGCATATTACCCTTTTATTATATAAGATATATAATATATCTTTATTGATTTTAGAGAGGAAGAGAGAGATAGAAACATCAATTAGAGGAAATCATTGATTGGTTGCGTTCTGCACATTGGACCTAGCCCACAACCCAGGTATGTGCCCTTGACCAGAATCAAACCTACGACCCTTCAGTCCGCAGGCTGATGCTCTATCCACTGAGCAAAACTGGCTAGGGATATATGTATATTTTAATTAAAAAATGGTAAGAAATTGAGTTTAAGAGCCCAATGATATGTCCATACCACTTCCCAAAGACACGGAGGTGGGGACCTTGTTGGCCTTGGTCGACACAGGGTGGCGGAGTCGTGTGATCATGCCTGCAACAGAATCAGCATCATGTTATCATATCACATCACATCACATCACATCACATCACATCACTTCACACATCTGCTTATACTCCCTCCAGAGCAGCTGGAAAAGCAGAGTTCAGGATGGTGATATGCAGAGAATGAATCTCTTCTGTTCATAGTCATCCTGTAGTTGTATCAGTTTGCTTGACTTGACCAATTAGCTCAAAGTACAGCAAAAATTAAAGGAATAAAACCACTTTATGTCATCTTGAAAATCCCATCAAAGTGAGTGACTTGATAGAGTTTTTCATTTAAAAAAATCCCATTTATATGTTGCTATCTTTTTATAGTCATATATTTAAATATGTATAAACACAGTACACACATTTGGTAAAAAAAAAAAAATCAAACAGTGCAGAGGGGTACAAAATAAAAAGTAAACCACTTGATTTAAAAAAAATTAAACTGTCAAGTCATTTTAGTTGTTTACATCAAGTTATGACAAAGCTGGGTTAAAATAATCATAGTATTTATAGTGGCTTGAGAGAACACATTCAAAAATATATGCTTGTTGCTTTAGTTGTGTGAGGCTTTCCAAGGCCTAGAAACTGTCACAGGTGTTCTTTTTCTCTCCTTCCTTTTTCTATATTTATTTACTTTTTATATGAGTGGTCCTCAAATGTTTTAAATCTTACACCTTCAATTGTAAAAAAATATTAGTGCACTCCTCCAAAATATGTATATACGCAATTGCTGCTGTATTGATACATTATGTGAATCATAAAGTGTCCTCACAAATAGAAAAGTTAAGAGAATGAGATTTTAAAAAACAATCTAAATAAACATTTTACTGTTTTGTTTTTTCTTATACCCTGTGGGGTTGCTTGTGCATGCTCTGGAGAGGAATCATCACACTTGGAGATGTCTATATAATCCCTTGCCAAGGATCCTTTGGAGGCACTACAGGTTAAAACAAACAATTGATGAAACTAGGACAAAAGAAAAAGTCAAGCAGGAACCAAAATTAAAGCGAGGAGTGAGTCCAATTCACTTAATGTGCATGTAATCAGGTTAGGTAGAGTTGCACGATTTGACTCTGAGCCCACAGCTTATTACTCACTGTTGGAAATTCATCCAAGCACTGCCTCTAAGTGGCACTAGTCTTGAAAAGACATTTAGAGGGGATTCATTTTTTTTAACTTTTTTTCTACATTTATTGAGATGTTACATATAACATATATAACTGTAAGGTGTATAATGTGATGATTTGGTACATGTATGTATTGTGAAATGTTTTCCACAATTAGGTTAGTTAACACTACCATTTGGAGGGATTTCTATATACAGTTTTGCCAGTCAATCAGGCAAACTTTGGTGAAGATGTGTTGGTGAAGATGAAGGCTGTTGCTGTTGGTGGGAGTGTACGTTTCTGAAAAGCATTTGACAATCTTTAAATTTTAAACTTTCTTAACCATTATTTCAGAAATTACCTTTCTAGGGAATTTGGCTACAGAAACACTCATATAGTTGCACCGAGCTATGTTGGCAGGACTGCACTGAAATATTAATTGTAATGGGAAAATAGTGCATATGATCCAACTGTTAATCAATATAGGGTTAGGTGAATATCGTATGAAGTAATTCTATAATAGATTTCTCTATAGCTGTTAAATAGACCAAAGTAAGCTATACGTATCTGCATGCAAAGACCTCCAAGACATGTTGAGTAAAGAAAGCAGCTGGAAAGTGGCATGTGTAGAATGATCTCATCTCAGTAAAAATATAATGTATCTATTTATACATATACATATATACAATTAATGAATAATAAGTGTTAGTACCAGCATAGTAAAAATTCTTCCAGAACAGATACCAACTTGTATATTATTGGAGAGATAACCTCCATGGACGTATCTATAATGTTTAAATTTTGCAATCAACTTTTATAGGTAGAAAAAAACCCCGCAGATATTTTTATAAAGACAATCTCTACATCTAAGTCATTCAGCTCACTCAACTTAAATTTTCTGGCATTATAGAGTTTATAATGTTATATTCCAGGAAATATGGGTTAAAAATCACAGCAGGCATAGAGCGTGAGAACATTTTTTTCTTACTTTCATGGTTCCCTCTAATAATTGAGAATATTAGGAGGATCAGTAGCATCCAAGAAAACTAATATTTATCAACAAGGACCCATAAAAGAAAAACTGAAATAACTTACCTGCTGAATTGTGTTGATGATAGTGAATAAGCTTTGGAATGGAATCAAAACAGTAGTTTTCTGCCAGGTACAATTTGTTCTCAGCATTTGTATGCACATGGTAATGTTTGACGGTTCCTTTCTTATCACTAGTAAGAAAGAAAGACTGTTAAAACATTTTTAATAAACAATTGAAGCTTCATTGCATGATGGTTAATCATCTTAGGTATATTTGAAAATTTTGGAGAGGGAAGTCAGAGAGGGTTTCCCAGTCTTGATATCTGGCATTTTCCTGGGGGTATCCATGACAATTACCAACTATGAAAGAGGGCTCTTCTCTGACTCAACATATCCTTTGTGCACATACAGAATTCATGTACAATAAAATTCCAACTTTCCAACTGTTCCTCCCTTAGTAAGTATAAAGCTGGAATCTTCTTTTAATGATTGAAAGCCCTGCAATTCTTCAGGATCATTATTCTAAAGAGCAATTCTTTTTAATGGTAATAATGAAAATTAAAATGTGGGAAGCAATGGTGATTAGGCTGTGGGTATTCTTCCCTGGTGTATGGTAGGAGGCTCTCTGGGGCAGTGAAACAGGCAGGATGGAGTGGGTGGGGATGTCCTTTAATTCCTCATGTAAACTTGTACCTTTTTGACATAAAACATTTTTCTTTTGCTCTACTTTTAGAAGACAGTGGTGAATTAGGCTAACTGATTTAGGCTAACTGGGAATAATATGTCTGTCTTAGATTTGAGAGGATTGCAGAGTGCTTAAGAACTGGACTTTGAGTCCAGTTCTACTGCTTGCTGGCTACCTTATCTGTTTGTTATAAAGATTGGAGAGATTATATACATACCAATCTGCATTATGCTTGGCACATAAGAAACTGCTACTAAATCGTTGTTGTTGCAATGCCAGCCTAGTTAAAACTGCAATTATAAAAGGGAGAAAGGGTACTTTCTTGTTGCAAATGGCTAACCAGCTCTTAGTGTCAGTATGAAACTCATTCAAGCCCATTGATGGTGTTTAGTAAAAGAAGGCTTCTGTATTCATTGATTTGGATGATTTTAATTTGATTCCTTATCCATTTGCTGATTTTTCTACCTGGTCACCTCAAAAATAAATCTGGTGTCAAGAAACTTGACTAGAAAGACTTCTGATATGAGTCTTGGCTAAAACTGCAGGACCAGAGGGCCACAGAGCTTTTGATATTCAGTGAACCAAGTCTTTTACCAGTTCTTCCTGAGTTGGCTTCAGCCAGCATCCAGATATGCAACCTAGTACATGAGATGCATCGGGGAATTCTGGCATTGGAAAATTCCAGATGACTGCATAGAATACATCCTATTCTTTCAAATTGGAGATAGAAATTGTGTAAAAAGTCTCTCAAAATAAAATAACTTTTAAATCACTTAATTATTGCAAAAATACATATATACACCACAGGGCAGGACATATGGAGAAGGCACCAAGGCAGAGGGTCATTCAATCCAATCATTAAAAGAGGATTGCACACACAGAAAAAAATTTTTGCTCAAATGCTTCTAATCAAGTTTTGTTCATGTTATTATTTCAGAACATTGGGAGTTTCAGTGTAGGAACAAGTGTGGTTGAAGGAACAGGAACTTTGGGCTGTTAAAGGCCCAGCTTCAAGTTGACATTTATGAATCTTGTGGGTGGGTCTTTATAAGCTTTCTTTGAACCTCAGTCCTCTCATCTGTAATAAGATGTAAATAAAAACAGCTTTCCTATTTGCTTCACAAGATGATTAGAAGGAAAAAAGAGCTAACAACTAATGGGAAAGTGGCTTGTAAAACTGAAGTGGGATCCTGATGTCCTTAAGGGTGATTTGCATAAGATGACTGGGGAGGTCTTTTATGCCTACGTGTTGGGATGGAGGTGGTGGAGCAGGTAGAATTATTACTCTTTCCTAACAACAATTATAGTAATTGGTATTAGTTTATTGAGTGTTTACTATATGCCAGGCACTGTTCTGATCTGATACACAAAATTATTTTATTAATGGAACATAATAAACATCATGTTCCATTTTCAGATAAGGAAGTTGAGGCACAGAGTTTAAGAAACTTGCTCAATGCCAGAAAGCTTTATAAATGGTAGAGTCAGGATTTGGAACTTGAGGAGTAGCTTCATATCAGAACTCTTAACCACATGGAGAGGCCAGTATCCTAGAAAGAAGCTATTTGGGGAACACAGCTACATTGATTCAACCTTTTGCTAACTCTGCACCCACTGTAAAAACTAACTTCAGATGTTGGAGTAGGTTTCTCAGCCCAGCTTGTGTCCAGGACCAACAATGTAGAGGCTCCAATGCTATTTTTCTCTTTCTAGACTTGGGACTGAATTGAGAGGAGGAACCCAGGGTTCCTTTAACAATTATTTACTGACGCATGCTGTGCACTGGGCACTTTGCTGCAACCTGGGATAGGCAGGAGAGGATCCCTGAGAACAGCCTCTTGGAAGTAGCGGGGAGAAAGGCCACTACAAATAGTCTCATTCAACATAAATACTTTGATCTAAAATTTCAGAGTTTAAATATGATGATTAAATGACCAGCATATTCAAAGAATACACAAGAAAAATTAAAAAAATCCATGTCATACTTACTTTACAGCCTTACTAAATAAAGACACTGTGTACATTCCCACTTGACTGGAATTTCTAACCATAAATGCTCCTTCTTTTCCCTGAAAAGGAAGGAAAATGAAAAGAAACAGAAAACATTTTTGTTGTCCTTGAAAATGATTTTTTTTCCTGGTAGGCAGTAGGAAACTAGATCTTTTAGATTCGCTTTATTTTTTTGTATTTTTTAAAAAATTTATCTTTATTGTTGAAAGTATTACAGATGTCCCCTTTGTTTGTTTTTTCCCCATTGACACCCTCTTCCCCATACCCACCCCTCCCAAACGTTCACCACCCTATTGTTTGTGTCCATGGGCTATGCATATATACATATAAATTCCCAGGTTCATCTCTCCCTCCCCCCACTTCCCCACCCCCACCTCCATCTGAAATTCACCAGTCTGTTCCATGGTTCTATGTCTCTGGATCTATTTTGTACATCACTTTATTTTGTTCATCAGTTTATTTTGTTCATTAGAGTCCATAAATGAGTGAGATCATGTGATATTGATCTTTCTCTGACTGGCTTATTTCGCTTAACATAATTCCCTCCAGGTCCATCCATGCTGTTGCAAATGTAAGCCATCCTTCTCATAGATTCACTTTAAATCTCATTGATGGCACAGATTAGTCAACAGTTGGTGCAGAAGGGGACGCACAGTGTAGCTTTCTTCCTTTTCTCATTCAGTTTCTTTACAGATCTACCCTGTGTGCTGCAACTTTTTCTTACCAGTTAACTTTGAATCCTCCATGATAATTTCCTCTGTTTTGTATTTATGTAAGCCTAATGTTTTAATTCAGAAATAAAATTTAAAAGCACATATCATCATATCATACTCTTGAAAGTTTTAGAAAACCAAAGGTGTAGAACAAATCTTTTAGTTCTTTGCTCAACTTGTCTTTCTTAAGGACTTGTGTTAATTCTAAACAAATCCACATTCAGAAAGAGTAGATAAAAAACTAAGAACGTGTCAAAATACCAAGTTAGTGAAGTCCCCTCTCACTTTGACTCTTGGCTGGACCATGTGACTTGTTTTGGCCAATGAGACATTAGCAAACATGAAAAAAAAAAACACAGAGACTTGATAGTGCTTGCACTGAACTGTAGGGCTCATGCTCTTCAACCACTGCCTTGAGATTACCATGCTGTTAGGAAGTTCAAATTAGCCACATGGAGAAGAACTATGGCATCCAGGTTGATTGATTCAGCTAACCCCACCCTGCCAGTGACTGCATCCACATGAGTGACCCTATACCAAACCTGCATAAAAACTTCTAACCCAGCTGAATCACTTAGAGAATTGTGAGAAATCATAAATGTTGTTTCAAGCCATTAAATTTTGAAGTGGTTTATTACACAGAAATATATAATGGGAACAGGGGAAGTAGCTATATGTGAAGGGCATGGTAACCTATAGGCTGGACAACCAACACTATGATAATGTGACTGCCTAATTAGCACTAAGGTTTCTATAAAAAGTGGATTATCCTCTGGAGTCTAGACCCAACAATAGAAAGAGATTCTTAGGCGCTATTTTAAAGATCAGATTATTTACCTTTTGTCTCAGTAACTGTTCAGCTTGTGACCTGGAGATGTTACCTGCAAACCAGCTGCAATAGGAAAGAATTCAATATTTGACAGTTAGTAATGTTTAATTGCATAATTTGTCATTCAGCTTTCTAACCTATAAATTGAGACATTGGCCTAGATCAGGGATTTCTAAACCTTGCTGCTCCAGAGAATCACCTGAGGAACTTTTCAGAAATACAGATTCCTGAATCTCCACCCCCCAATTATGATTCTGGGTAGAGCCTGTATATCTTTAATTTTAAGTGGGTTGGCATTAAAGAACCTTTGGCCTCCTTCTAGGTCAGTGGTTCTCAACCTTCTGGCCCTTTAAATACCGTTCCTCATGTTGTGACCCAACCATAAAATTATTTCCGTTGCTACTTCATAACTATAATGTTGCTACTGTCATGAATCGTAATGCAAATATCTGATATGCAGCATGGTCGTAGGTGACCCCTGTGAAAGGGTCGTTCGACCACCAAAGGGGTTGCGACCCACAGGCTGAGAACCGCTGTTCTAGGTGATCTCTGAAATACAATAGAAACATCTCTGTCTAGTTTTAGAGAGACAGAGGAATTTCAAAACTCACTCTTGGTCATCCAGGTTTTCCTCTTCTTCAGATGAACTTGACTCAGGGAATCCCCTTAAGAAGAGAGAAATCAAATGGATAAAAAAAAAACACCAAGAAATAATCCAAGTATCTAACAGTACAATATCAAATCCCACCCTGCTTTCATCCACATAAATGAAATGTAGACGATTAGCTTTCCCTTTTTGCACTTGGGAAGGTATCAGCAAAGTGAAGAGAGAGTGACTCAAAAACTGAGTTCATGCTCAGTTTAATAAGAAAATGGCTGTTTGATACAAGAAGTCCCCAGGAGGCCCCCAGGAATGTGGATTTCATTGAGTCTTTCAGAAAAGTGGGCTCATGAAATAGATGAAGATGCCTTCAGGGGCAGCTGTAGTATAAAGTTAAAAAAAATCGCAGGTTGTGTATAGAACTATTCTTAGAGAAGAGTTATTTAACTCTAGGTTATTTCTTTTTCCTCCTGCTAGAGATGCCTGAGCCAGGTATATTAGTGTTCATGTTAACATCAGTGTGTGTCACCAATGATGGAAGTGACAGATCAGAGTGAGGGTAATGGTAACCCACAAGTTATCAATTCAGACCAATTTAAGGTTTCAGAGAAGCAAACTACATAGATTTGGGGGGTTTACTTTAAATGTAAAGTCTAGTTGCAAAATTGCTGCAAATTTGGTTAGTTTTCCTGCAAATGAAAGCAAATCCCCAGGGTAAAAACTATCTGAATTTGATATACCATGACATCTTTGAGGTGCTGTGATTCACATTTTTTTCTCTTTGGTTGCTGCATGCAGAATCCTCACTGCTATAAAAAAAAGAGAGATACATTTCATAAATTTATATTTATTTCTAAATGTTAAATGACAAAAGTAATTTTGTTTATGTTTTAGCTTTATTAAACATTGCAACCCATGTGTTTCACTTGCTATGGAAATTTAAGCTAACGAGTCATTGTCACATTTCTGTCCTTGCAGGGTCTCCAATAAAAAGCAGTGGTTTGACAGTATTCATAGACAAAAGCAAATTCTTAATAATGGCTCATAGTAGCCCCAAACAATAGAAAATTTGGATTAATAAAACATCTTTACTGGTTTTGCCATGCTTTTCTTATAGATATATGCAAGCATTCTATTGCAGCCATGTTTAAAATAGGTTATTTTTTTCTTTGCTGTTGTGATTAGAATTAAAAGTCTTAAAAATACTGAACTTTTAACTCCATGTAGACACAGATGGATGAGCAAAATTTTATCATCCTCTGTCGTCCATCCTTTTCTCTTTGATTTTGGGTGTTGAGCAGAGCATGAGGACTTATCCAAGTTCAAAGTCTGTTTTACTTGGATTGTAATACCTATTTCCTGTTTGCCTGCATATCCCAGGCTCTTATTCAAAAATCACACTTCAGAACTGACAAGTTTTCTTAACAAGGAAATGCTCCTCTGCTTCCATTTCCAGGAGTGCCTCCCTCTCCAACTTCCCAAACATCCTTGCTCACTAGCATAGCTTTTTCACTTCATCTCTGCAGAAGAAAATTCATATTTAAAAGTGCTAAAAATATAGTTAAAATTTTTCAACTAAAATTTTTTAATTAAAAAGTTTGTCCATATAATGAATTGCTATATAGACATTCAAAATAGTGAGGTAGGTTGCACAGCAATGTGAATGTACTTAACACTACTGAACTGTACACTTAAAAATGACTAAAATGGTAAATTTTGTTATGTTATACCACAATTAAATTTTTTTAAAATTAAAAAATAAGTATATCTTCATGTATGCAAATGGGGAAAATATCTAAGATGTTAGGTAAATAGAGCAAGTGGCAAAGAAGACTATATGGTAAGAACTTGATTTTTTAATTCTATATATGTGGCAATGTGCATAGAAAACATTTTAAGGAAAATGCATAGAAGAATCTACAATGTTTGAATGCTTTAATTAGAACATGGTTTATTTTACTGCTCAGAAAAATAAAGAGTAAAAAGCAGCTCAGGCTAAGATAGTATGAATGACAGAAAGTCAGACGTCCTTATATGAGTTGAGAATCATGACTGTATTTTTACAATCATGCTCCATGAAGACCTTATAGCAATTATTATAATTCATTTATAGGTGATGTAATGCTGCTCATGCTAAGAAGTGATTAATCAATCCTTTGTTCAGACAGCTAGTTTCCTGAAGTTCTAGGGAAAAACCTAGGGTTGGGACTATATCTTGAGTGCAAAAGCTAAGGGTGGTGTAAAAAAAACTCAGTATCCCAGATAAATAGTGTTTTAATAAAATATTTTTAAAATAAAAATTAATGAAAAAAATCCATGAAGAACAAAATATCAACTTTTTAAAGAAAGCTAGGATTTGGCAATCTAGTTGGTAGCTCTGCAGCAACCCCATATGGATCAATAGTGCTGACTACTTATTTGAATGCTGGTCAGTCAGTTTCACTGCACACCTCCCTCAATGAATCACTTGGGCCTCTGGCAGGGAGGGGAGCTGGCACAAAGTTGACATGACATTCACTCTCCTTGAATCTGGGCTTATTGTCTCCTTCCAAGAACACTAGGCTTCAGGCAAATAAATGTAACTCCTGTCCTCAGACACCAGCCATAGATTAATACATTTGGATTCTATCTCCACTTTGAAATGAAAGCTACCATGACTTATTATACTGAAGACAATAGCAAGAATACATTGATATCATTTCATGTTCCATATAGCCCCTATGGCTGTATCATTGGTACAGTGAGGCATTTGCTTTAGGTAAAAATGATGAAGATGGAAAGAATAAAACAATAAAAGGACAAGGGAGAAAACAAAAGAGATACATGGTGAGTCAGAGAGATTCTCTGCATGCTTTGTAAAGAAATACAAACACCAGTGCCCTGGAGGGATGCTAATAACTGGGTGAGAAGATGTCAGACAGTGGATAGCATGATGGGAGGAAGTATAAGGCAGCACATAAGGAAGGGTAATCAGTTGACCCTTTCTCTATTGTCATCTTACAATTCAATTTCATATTTAGTGAGCATCAAGTGTGGGGCTGACTTGATACTAAAACCCAGAGATATACAGTTTAGGTACTGTCTTCAAGGTAGTTTCAATTTTGGTTTTAGGGAGCCTCTTTTGGCTTAAAAACATGAGGAGACTAATCACATCCTCGGGAGGCAAGCTTAAAATGCTACTTGTCATTTGGCCAGTGATGCCCAAGCACTTTACAAGTCAGCCCACTCTAAACTCTCTTCATATAAAGAACATAATTTAAATATTCTGAGTTCTGGAATGTGGGGTTATTAGGAGGGAAGGGGAAAGAAAGAAGATGGAATAAAATGCTCAGGTATTACTTAGATCAGTAGATTGGACAGACTAAATGGAAATACTGTGCTGCTCAGTCCCAGTGGGGCCACTGCTTCTGGCTCAAACAGTGAACATTTTGTAACAAGACAACCCTATCTCAGCTAAGACGTGGTCCTTTGAGAATGAGGTCCAAGGCAGGGGTGTAATGTTTATTCTACCTGCTGAGCAACCAGACTGAGAACTGAGGTTTACCTTTTCAGTTTTCTTACTTGCCACCAGTCAGGGCAATCTTCCCTTGGAACATACTGCATATTGACGTTTGGCTGGGAGTCATAGCTTTTCTTTGAGTCACTTTCATACTGGACTAGAGTGGTACTTGAAGATGGTTCATCCATTTTGAAAATAGGAACTGCTCGAGGAATCTTCATCTTTGAAGGATAATATATATTAATAGATCACAGTGAAGCACACAGATTCATGAACCAGGAACTAACAACCTAGGTACATCAGATCTTAAATTAAAAATGAAGGAAGTAAAGAGTGAAGGAAGGAAGGAGAGAGAGAGAGGAAAGAAGGGAGGGAAGGGGAAAAGAGAAAACAAAAGAAAGAGAAAGAAATAGAGTGAAAGAAAAAAGAGGAAGGAAGGAAGTAATATAACAGAAACTGTCAACTTTGCTGGTTGGAGTTTGTAGTGGTAGAACCATATTGAAAAGCGATTTACAGAATCTACTAAAGCTGGACATGCACATACGCTATGATCTAGACAGCCTATATACATAGCCAACAAGGAAATCAAAAGACATGTAAAAGAATGCTCATAGTATAATTAAGTTAAATAAATTGGAAATTACCTAAATTTTATCAGGATAAAGATATTGTAGTTGTAATAGGCTAGATAATGTTCCCTCAAAGATGTTCATGTCCTGGTCCCTGGGACCTGTGAATATGTTACCTTACATAGTAAGAGGGACTTTGTAGATGTGATTAATTTAGGGATCTTGAAGTGGTTCAATATGGTTCTAATCCTAGATTATTGGGGTAGGTCCGATATAATCAAAAGGGCCCTTATATATAATCAAAGGGAAGACAGGAAAGTCAGATTAAAGAGAAAATGTGTGTATGGAAGCCGAGATCAGAGAGGAAAGAAGATGCTACCCTACTTTAAGCAATAAAATAATAAAATAATAAAAAATAAATAAATAAAGTATTTTTTGTTATTGTTGTTAAAAAAAAAAAAGAAGAAGAAGAAGATGCTACCCTACTGGCGTTGGAGATGGAAGAACGGTTCAGGAACCAAGGAACACAGGTAGCCTCTAGTCTAGAATCTGGAATAGATTTCTCCCTAAAATCTCCAGAAGGAATACAGCTTTGTGGACCCATTTTAGACTTCTGATCTTCAGAAGTACAAAATAATAATTTTTGTTGCTTAAAGTCACTAAATTTGTGGTAATTTGTTACCACAGCAATAAGAAACTAATACAGTGAGTTCTGGCCAGTGCTCTCAGTGGTTAGAGTGTCGGCCCATGCACCAAAGGGTTGCAAGTTTCATTCCCAGTCAAGGGCACATATCTGAGTTGCAGGATCACTCGCACCACCCCTCCTTCCCAGGTCGGGGCTCATTTGAAAGGCAATCAATCTATGTGTCTCTCTCAACTCCATCTCTCTCTCTCTCTCTCTCTCTCTCTCTCTCTGTCTGTCACACACACACACACTTACCAGTTGGGGGCAAGCAAGCCATCCGTGGGGGTGATCAGGACAGTAGGTGGCAGTTTGGAGTGAGAAGGCCAGCAGGGGGCTTTTTCTTCTTCTTCTTCTCCTTCTCTCTCTCTCCCTCCTCTTCCTCCTCCTCCTCCACCCCCTCCTCCTCTTCCTCCTCCTCATCCTCCTCCTCCTCCTCCTCCCCTCAGGTGATGATTAACAACAACAACAAAAGAAACTAATACAGTGGCATATCCACACACTGGAATTCTATATGGCAATGAGAATAAATTATAACCACATAATAAAAAATGAGAAAATCTAATAAATTGAACAAAAGAAGTCAGACAATAAACAACTATATGATTCCACTTATATAAAGGTTCAAAGCAGGCAAATAATCTATAATGCTATAAATCAGGCTAGTGATTACTCTTGGTGGAATGTAGTAACTGAAAGGAAGTATGAGGGTACCCCTAGGGTTCTGTTCCTTAATGTGAATGTGGGTTGTAAAGATGTGTTCAGTTTGTAAAAATTTATCAAACTGAACATATTTAGGACTTGTACACTTTTCTAAGTGCATGTTATACTTCAATTAGAAATTTACTCTGAATTTTTATTTTTCCACACTGTATTTTACTTTTTTTCCAGGGAGTAGCATCCTGGAAATTTTAGTTATGCAGGACACTACAATTTATGAGCTTGGAGTGGTTATCTTCAAAGATAAATGCAGTGGAAAGTTCCCTAATCAGAAATCTAAACAGAATAGCTAGAAAGCAAATTTTAATTTTCGTCAGCTCAGTAAGTCCTCTACTGAATATTCTGATAAAAAAACAAAACAAATGAAAACATACTTTTCACAATACTCTCTCTGATCCCTGATCCCTTAGGGCAGCTTATAATCAAAACAGACCTTGGTCACTGATTTGCCTGACTGATAATTTTCAACACATTTCCCAAAGAATTCCTTGCTCTAGACTAGATGCAATGGTGTCTGGCTCCTAAATTATACTTTGCTCTTAGTTGTGTTTAAAACAAACTTTATTGGAATATAATTTACATACCATAAAATTCACTTTTTATATTTCAGTGACTTTTAGTAAATTTATCAAGTTGGGCAACTATCACTACAACCCAGTCTGAGCACATTACTATCACCTCTGTAAGATCCCTAATGTCCTTTTATAGGCAATCCCCATTCCCATCCTGGCCTCAGGCAACCACTAATTGACCATTTGTCTCTATAAACTTGTAGTCTGGACATTGCTCTTAGTGTTTCACAAGGCCATAATTTTTAAGCTTCAGGACTGGAGCATGCATCCAAAACAAAACAGCAATGTCACTGATAAGAAAAAAACACACCCAAACCTTAATAATTGTATTAGTTTCCTGAGGACTGCCAAAACAAATTAGTACATATTTGGTGGGTTAAAGCAACAATCTGTCACAATTCTGGAGGTTAGAAGTCCAAAATCAAGGCTTCAGCATGACCATGCTCCCTTGAAAAGTTCTAGGAGAGAATCGTTGCTTGCCTCTGTCAGCTTCTGGTGGTTCTAGACATTTTTTGCCCTGTGACAGCATGACTCCAATATCTGCCTAGGTCTTTAAATGGCCGCCTTCTCTATGTATCTCTATGTCTTGTCATCTTGTAAGGATAGAAGCCACTGGATTTATGGACCATCCTAATTCAGTATTATCTCAACTTGGTCCTTAACTAATTACATCTGCAAATAACCTGTTTAGGTCACAATCTGAAATTCTGGATGAACATAAAATTTGGGGGACACAATTCAACCTACTATAATAAGGTATTTATTTTTGTCCTTCATGTTGGTTCACAAAGATTATATTGTTTTTACTTAGAAAGATAGAAGTAGTGTATGTGAATGTGTGCAACTGAAAATAAGTATCCAAGACACCATAGAGCTGATGGGTGGGTGGAAATGCTCCTTTAATTTCAGGTGAGCTTCCAGAGAATCACTGGGAGGCCATTTTATGTCTCTTTTGGCATTTGAGGAGGCTGATGCCCACCTGGGGAAACTAAAAGCAGGAGACTATGGCTATGAACTCAAGAAAGCAGAGCACAAGGAGAGCAGCAACCTGTACTGTGAGAGCAAACCACATACAGTTTCACTAAGTAAAGCATCCAAGGTTTCGTTTGTTTTTCTGGAGGCCAACTTCACCCCTGGGAGAGGGCTGGCTGGAAGCCATCTTGAAAACTCTGCTAAAAATTGGTGAATTGACCCAGCAGAAAAGTTGGGGCCTAAAATCCCAAGAGCTAAGAGTCAAGACATTTCCTCTGTCGTAAAACTACATGTTCCGAGTGGGAAACCCAGAAAAGTCCCCCATAAGATAAAGAAATGGCATTGGAAAAGCCACCACTACCAAAGCATGATGAGACCAACCATATATGATTGTCTCTTTTTCAGTAGACCTGCTCTTCCTGAGCCCCAACCCTGAAAAGGTCAGAAATCTCAGCCTCTCCATGAGCCTTTCCCTAAAGCAGGCCGTACTCTGATGCAGACTTGAGCTAGGTAAAGGAGAAAAGTTTTAACTTGCAAAGATGTTCAAAGTTGAGTGATTATAGCAGGGGTCCTCAAACTTTTTAAACAGGGGGCCAGTTCACTGTCCCTCAGACCGTTGGAGGGCCGGACTATAGTTTAAAAAAAAACTATGAACAAGTTCCTAGGCACACTGCACATATCTTATTTTGAAGCAAAAAAACAAAACGGGAACAAATACAATATTTGTATTTGCATGTGGCCCGCGGGCCGTAGTTTGAGGACCCCTGGATTATAGCATTGGATGGGAAAATTAGAGGCTATTCTCATGACTACTGGTAATTGGGAAAATTTATATTACCTGAGAGTGACTAGAAGAAAGCCCACCGAGTGTCTTTGAAAGGATAATGGAGAGAAAGAATTATGTTGTTTTCTGCTAGTGCTCTATGTGGTCCCATTCCTTCACCAGATTTACAGGAGGCAGTCTTGGCCATGCTAGTGGTAGTTCAGGAATGATAGCTAGTAACAGCTGCCTGTCATATGTGATGCTATCTCCCACATGCACCATTTTAGTGACTATTTATGTGCTTACAGGTTAGAAAAAGGCCCTGTTATTAAACATAAAAATACAAAATGGTTAATGGTTCTGTATTTGAATTCATTATTTGACATTGCCATTGCTATTGATGATGGTTCAGTTTTTCTCTCTGTTGGCAGTTTGAAGGAAGTCTATATCTGGCAACTCTTGATTTATTTACTAAATCCTGATCATGAGAAAAATTAACTGTTGACTTACCATTCTGTCTGGGAAGGCGGGAATTCTCAGTTTCTCTTCCTTTGTTGCAATGTTCAGATCAGCATCTGAAAAATAGAACCAAGTAATATCAGAAGTAACTTAAAATAAAACAAAGCAAAAGATCTAATGTTATGATTCAAACAATCTAGCTTATGTAATACATACTGCAGATTAAATAAATTTAGACACATCTTGAGTTATTGTTGCTTTCCTGTATAATACCCAAATAAAACACCACGCCCCACCATCATCAGTATTCTCCAAAAATAGATAAAAGAGTCAAGTTCCTCTAAGTCCTAAAAACTATTTATTTATACCAAATTTCCACCTTGTATTTGAGTAGCATATATCTAATTGCTTAGGAAGGACCTGTGACCCTAGGATTCAGATTCACGTCCGATTCATCTTTAATTGACTCATACAAGATTCTTATAAATGGCTGATTTATAAATGAACAAACCTGTTTTATTCATTTTTCTATTCTTATAATTGTTGGTTTCTCTTTCTTCCCACACATATAGATAAATATCCAGGTAGTGAGTGTGAAGCTATTATATGCCTTATAAATGGGGTGGCCATGTGGTTTATTGACCAAATTGGAACATTCCTGACTGTGATAAGTAGGCTTTTAATATAATTATACCAGGTCACCAGATGCAGAATGAGACTGTCCCAAACAAATGGGTGTATGGTCAACTTTTTCCTAGGACACGTACCCTGGAAAGAGGGTGGCCCAGGGCATTTTGGAGACAGAAGGAAGCAAAAACACTCAATCACTTCCTTTCTGTGCCCATGGAGCTTTCCTATAACTCAGCAAAGGAGTCAAGATAGTAAATTACACTTGGACAGATAGACAATATTACAGCTGCTATATTATGCAGCTGTAGACAGAATACTTCTATATTATGCAGTTTCTTCAGAGGCTGGGGAAGAGCCTGTGGCACTTAGAACACATGGCAGGTGGCATCCAGCTGGAGCTTAGAAAGATAATCCAAAGGCAATGCTTTCTCTGGCCTTTCTCCTGATCTTCCCCTGGGAGTGAGGGCAAGGTCAGAGTTGGAATCTGTCTGTCCTGCTGGGTAATGATATCAGATCATGGACAGAATAATTGGGGGAAATGATTAATGCTGTAAGGAGACATTATTCTTCAGTCCCTCACAGTGGAGGGAAAATCTACACAGTAAATTCTGAATAGTTCATTAAATCACTATAATTCAAGAGTATAAAGGGCAATGTGATCTCATTAAGATGAATAAATATTCATTGTGTAGTCTAATTGAAATAGAATACACAATGCATATTAATTCATTGATTTTGTTGTAAAATGACCAGCAGTAACATTAACATTAACATAATTATCAGGTGTCAATACTGTTATAAAGTGAATGTGGATAACATTCCATATTGTCTGTGTGTGTTACAGTTTATAAAGTTTTATCACACAGTTGATCTCATTCAATTCTTTAAAGTCATAGTAATCCAAGCAAATTTTGTTCAGGCTGCTAAAACTGTTATTACTTATTGACAACTTCATATCATTAAACAATGGTAAACTAAAATATATAACACTGTCTCATGTAAGTATCCTGGTGAAGGAATGGGACTCAAGGGTGCAAGAAGAAAATAACATAATTCTCTCCCTCCATTATCCCTTCAAAACCACTCCGTGGACTTTCTTTTCTGTCCCCAGATAAAATCTCAGGTAGATTTCTCTAGGAATATAATTCTGGATAGAACCCTTTATTAACTCTTCTGATGTTATTAAGAAATCAACAAACATGTAGAGGATGGCAAACCACTTTAAATATATATCTTAAAACTTGGCCATCCATCATTGTGTTATATATGGTGGTTAAAAGTTTTACTTAAAATGTTATCCATTGACATATTTTTAAAAAGAATGTTTTTTTCAGTTTATGATTTAATTTATGAACCATGGTGATATGTTCACCATGTTCTACCTATTTGGAGTTTATCTTAAACCAGGAAGAATTACAGGAGGGAATAAACAGCTTGATTTATTATTCAAATTTGAAAAATATTTCTCATGGAATAAAAGAATGACAGATGTTAATATTGTTATTATTTTAATAAACATTACCCAATTGACCCTAGAATTAGATTTCATTTGCCAGATAGCATCTGTGAGGCTCAAATTTCATGATGCCAACCAATATAGCACACCTTGTTTTCCTGAACTGGCGAGCTGTTTTGGCTTGTGGCAGATTTGCCTAATAGGGCACCATCTACCCAGGGACCACCCAATAGAGGGGTCACCTTACATGCTTCCCAGAGAGTACATCCCGGGGCCGCTTTGCAACTCTGCTGGCAGCACAGGAACTTCCCGTCCACGAAGAATCCACTGTGGTACTTGATCAGCAGGTGGGGGTTGCCCCTTATCTCTGGGGAGCAGGCAGGAAGAAAACACATTCAGTAAGTGCTTTTATCAAAGAACAATGAAAACATCATTTTTGCCAGCAACCAGGGTAAGAGCAAATGGTTCCCAAAGGATATGTCTTTCACTTAGAAGTTAAAAAGCCCAAAAGAAAAATCTAACCATGTGTATTGAAAGAACAACTCAATAACTATATCAGTTTTCTAAAAAACTAGCAGAAAATGCATATACAGATCAGCTTGGTGTTAGGATTTTAGAAATACATTCATAAAGGAAGTAAGCGTGTTATAGCACATGCATGTTGTGCTCTTGTAGCAGAAAGAGACTGAAGGGTAGGACTAGATATTAGCAAAAAGAAAAAAAAGGTTGTAATAAGTGTATATATCCCCCCCACTTTTTATTTTGAAACATTTCAAACATACAGAAAAGTAGCAAGACTGGTACAATGAATGTCCGTATATCTATAGCTCTCTCTATATATCTATTTAGATTTTATTTTACTTTTTAATTCTTTATTGTTAAAAGAATTACATAAGTCTCATTTTCCCCATTGACCTCTCCCCAGCTGTCCCCACCCCCCAGCACTTTATATTTAGATTGTACATTATTGTTATATTTGCTTGACCATTTGAGAGCAAGTACAGATATTATGACCTTAGTAATGTCACTCACAAATACTTCAGCATGTAACTTCTGTTAACAAGGACATGCCTTTATATAATCACAATGAAATTATCAAATTCAGGAAGCTTAACACATATACAGTACTATTACTTAATATATATTTCATATTCAATTTTTTCTCATTGTCCCCATAATATCCTTTTTAATCATTCATTTTCTTCTGATCTAGGATCCAACCCAGAGTCATGGCATTTAGTTTTCTAGTTTCCCTTGATATAGAACAGTTTCTCATTTTGTCGTTCATGACTTTGAACTGTTTACACTAAGGACTTAATGGTTTATGGGGCTACTTTTCTAGGAATGTGTGCATATTTTAAAACCCATGGAAATAGGACAAAGAAATCCAAAGAAATGAAATTGTGAGAGTGTCTACAGCAAGCTAGTGTCTCTCAAAACAGCAGAGAAACCTACAAGGTCTTCGTAGATAATAGTTCAAAAAGAAACTCTAGATGGGGAGGGTTGGTGCTACATGTGGCTTCAACTCTTTCCATCTTGATTTTTTTTAAAAAATATATATATTTTATTGATTTTTTACAGAGAGGAAGGGAGAGAGATAGAGAGTCAGAAACATCGATGAGAGAGAAACATCACATGCCCTTGACCGGAATCGAACCCGGGACCCTTCAGTCCGCAGGCCGACGCTCTATCCACTGAGCCAAACCGGTTTTGGCTCCATCTTGATTTTTTATTCATCTTAAGGACTTCTTATTTGGATCCCAAGGGAATTCTGCTCCCCCTTAACCCTGACTCAAGGAAGTGTACGGAGAGAATAATAACCACTTCGCTGGGTCATTGAGAAATGTATGTAAAGTGTCCAGCAGAGTGTTTGGCTCAGAGTAGGTGTTCAATAAACCGTGGGCTTTAGTAATATTGTTCTCTTAGTTTAACTCAGCTCAGCTTACCTGAAAAGCCTGGCATTAAAAGAAATATCACTAAGTGCTAATGAGAATTAAACATAAATTATTATAGAAACCACAGCAAACAAAAGGAGTTCAGTTTATAAAACACTAGTTTCTGACCTTGAGCTTTCCCAGAAGCCTAGCATATATACTGTATTGGTTAAAAAGTTGGATTTGGGTAATTGAATTGTGAGTTTTCCATTGCTAGGTATGTGACATTGGCCGTGTCTCTTTCACTTATCTGAAAAAATGGAGACTATATGACCCATTTTCACAGAGTTGTCAAGAGGGTTACCTAAGAAAAGGTTTTACAAGTACTTGATACAATAGCTGGCAAATGATACATGCTTAGTAAGTGTTAGCTATGACTTTAAATAAATATCCAAAGTACAGTAACTATAGGACCTGACATAACCCCAGAAGGACCTAGACTAGACTTTGCCCTGGAAAGGCAAGCAAAGTGGGTGGGGAGCAGGTGGCCTGGCTTCCTCCAAGCTGCTGGGAAGGACAATAGCCAGCACTGTGCAGGGCAGGGAAGGGGCATGAAGGGTATCTGATACCCAAGCTTCCCCTATGTAACAATGAGAATGCAAAATGAGGACAAGCATGGCATATTCTCTGAGGTTGGTAGGAAAATCAGTAGATTCTGTCTTGGCATTGAGTCCTTTCACTGTCACGTGTTTCTTCCACCAACCCTCAAAAGAACTCAATTGATGACGCCCTTTTATGGCTGTTTAAAATTACCATTTTGTAATGCTTTCAACCACTGACTTCGGCTGTCTTCATTTGATGCATAAACATAGAGAAGCCCATCTTTATAGACAACCTGGAAAGGAAAAGATTTAGTGCATTTAGCTATAATTGCATCATAGTTCACTATGGTGCAACTGCAAATTTTCTGTTATCCAAAAGAGACCTTGAGTTTCTTATATAATATCCATTAGCTCTGGAATTAGGTAGAAAAAAGTCTAGTTATTTTTATCCTCCACCTTTCAATGTGTTTTATCCCAGACACCTCTACACTTTGGAAAATCACAGCAGAGAATTAGAAAATTATAAAATGTTAGATATAACAGATGTCTTAGTGTTCTGGTCTATCCACCTACCCAGTGCATGACTCCTTTTACAGCCAGTTGGAAAATGTTTATCTGCTGTATTCTTTTTTTAAAAAAATTTCATAAGGGCTTTTATTAAAGAAAGATAAAGACTGGTAATAAACAAATAAACATACAGCACATTTGCTGTATAGTAAGAGGGATATCCTCAATATCTTTTCTTTCTTTCTTTCTTTCTTTTTTATTGCTTAAAGTATTACAAAGAGTATTACATATGTTTCCTCCCCTCTCCCCCCTTTGACATCTGCTGTATTCTTAAAAATACTTTCAGGGATAGAATGTCCTTCATTTCTACTATGCCATCCTCAACAATTTTCATATAGTCTTATCATTATACAGTTTATGCTTATAGTGAGTAAAAATATGTCTCCCTGGAACTTATCTCTGTGAGTCATGTCCCACTCTAACAATCCTCAGCATGTCATTTTTCTATTCTTTAAGACACTTGTTTAAATGTTTGAGGATTACAATGTCTCCCCAGATCCTTCTCTAGTTCACTCACTTTTGTGGGGAAATAATACAGACCATTTGTTAAACACCTACTTGTTTGGAAGATCTTTCCTAGATGCTTTAATACTTTAAGCCTATTTCAAATTTGTGAAAAAAAATTGATTATGCCCATTTTCAAGTGAAAAATAAACTCAGAAACTGAGTATGTTGTCCATGGTTACACAAGTATAAGCAGTGGCTAGGAGCTCTGTGGGGTTCCAAAGCCTGTGTCCTTTAAGTACTTCATACCCCTGTGATACAAATTTGAAGCATCTTCCATGAACACACACTCCCCTGGTTTCTCCCAATTGGGTAATGATCTTTTTTAAATCCAGAAGCACAAATTGTTCAGCAATCAGGTTATTTTATTTTATTTTTGGCCACAGATTTTTTTATACTAGCACTGGGTAGTCTTAACAATGGAAGGGTAGTCCATCTGCTTTTACATCAGAAAGATAGCTATTCATGATATAATAAAAGTAGGGCTTGACTTAATTCAAGCCACTTCCCAAGGTTACTGTAGGCACACTCCCACCTCCTATCTAGAAATGTTCCAAGCCTTGTCATTGTCTTAGTGAATCATTTTTCAGTATCTTTATTTATCCCCACTATATTGAGTTCATAATAGAAAATATTAAAAGAAGAGCCATCCAGCCAATGGAATGTTGCCTCTCCCCTTACCTGAAATGGGTACTGTCTCTCCACAGGGGTCTGCTCCTCGAGATTGACTTTCTCCACACATCTGATGTTCTTAATATCAATTGATCCTTTTCTGCTACCTCTTTTCTGAATTAAAAAATATATAAGATGCCTCGTGTAATACACAATGGTGCACAAAGAAAAGCATAAAATTAAGGTTATGCTTGGGAGGAAGATTAGGAAATGGGGTGGGCATGTGAGACTCATTCGAATTCTTCTGTAATAGACAAAATCCAATGACAGCAGCATGTATTTTCAAGTATGGAGACAAACTCATATATGCCTCCCAAAGCAAGTCTTTAAGCAGCACTTCATAATTTTGTTTGATAATCTTGAAACACATTTCAAATCATCTACCATGTGGTTAATCTA
>NW_006299519.1:509708-540591 GCF_000327345.1 Myotis davidii
CTGTGCAACTGCAGCTGCAAACTCCCCTTTGCCATCCATTGTAAGGTAACATATTCACAGGTTCCAGGGATTAGAATAAGGACATCACTGGGGAGAGGGGCATTGTTCTGCCTATAAAATATAAAGATAAATAAATAAATAAAATAAAAAGATTTAACTCCACAAAGCATCTTCATTTTGTTTCAACTTTATGACAGTATTTCAGTTTTTTCTACTTTATAGAAATAGCCTGTTTTCCAGCATTGTGTTAGGTAGGTTGATTGCCTTTAAAAGGCTTCTCTGTCTCTCTATGACTCTTTTTTTTCTTTATTGATTAAGGTATTACATATGTGTCCTTATCCCCCCCCAAGACCCCCCCTCTCACTCATGCCCTCACCCCCCTGGTGTCTGTGTCCATTGGTTAGGCTTATATGCATGCATACAAGCCCTTTGGTTGATCTCTTCCCTTACCCACAAAAGTTAGCCAATGTTTTAAAATCATTTTTTCTTGAATTAATTACACCTTGGTTAAGAAAAGACAAATGTAATAATTGAGTGAAAGTTGATCTCTACTGTGTAAGCTAAGAAACCTGATATTGTTTCATTATAATTAAGTACTTTATGGAGCCTTAAGAAAAATAAATAGTATAATAGCAATGGAATAAATAGGAGCTCACCATTTTGTCATATTCATAATAGGAGAGGTTTGTTTTGGTCAAAACAAAAAGCCGCTCTTTGTAATTATTTGGTGACATTTTCTTCTTTTGCTGTGACCTTTTGAGAAGAAGTTCTTCTAGAATGGATTTTGTATCCATACTGTCGTCCTAAATAGAATAATTAAAATGAGTATTTGCATCATCTAGCTAGGTTCTCTTTTATTTTCATAATTTTTATTCCACTATTTTTCATTCAAGGATAATATAAATGATACAATTTTAAACGTTGGACTTAGATTTATAGAGGAAAAATAACTAAGCAGGCTCTTAACTAAACACACACCTGCACATTTTTCCTACTGCTTTGGCTTTCACTTTTATAAATATGCTTAATTTTTATAACATTTAATGCATTTTACTCATCTTACTCTAGACCAGTGATGGCGAACCTATGACACGCGTGTCAGAGGTGACACGCGAACTCATTTTTTTGGTTGATTTTTCTTTGTTAAATGGCATTTAAATATATAAAATAAATATCAAAACTATGTCTTTGTTTTACTATGGTTGCAAATATCAAAAAATTTCTATATGTGACATGGCACCAGAGTTAAGTTATGGTTTTTCAAAATGCTGATACGCTGAGCTCAAAAGGTTCGCCATCACTGCTCTAGATCATAAGTTCATCATCTTCATACTATCCTCCAGACCACCTCATCAAAAATCTCCTTATTCCTTGCCCAGCCAGCATGGCTCAGTGATTGAGTGTTGACCTATGGAACAGCAGGTTATGGTTCAATTCCCTGTCAGGGCACATGCCCGGGTTGCGGGAGGCAGCTGATCAGTGATTCTCTCTGATCACTGATGTTTCTATTTCTCTCTCCCTCTCTCTTCCTCTCTGAAATCCATAAAAATATTTTTTAAATGTTCTCCTTATTTCTTGAGCATTCTATAGGCATTTGTTGAATTGAATTATATAGAATCAAACTTTTAAAAATTTGAACTCCACACAGCTCACCATATCTGAAGTAATTGATCAACTGAAATTTCTCATTTCTCTCCATTAAAGTGACCAGTTGTTTGACCAAATTATCTGAAGCACTGTGAGACTCTGACATCATTTTAAATAACACCCACAGCCCCTGATCATGATCAAATCTTTAACATAAAGGACATGGGTTTACTTTTCAATATTTCTGAAATAAAACACTTAAAATGATACCAAAAGAGATTTAAAAACTAAAAAATTGTACTTTATTAACTAAAAACACAATTTTTCTTCCTAAACCATGTAAAACATAAATATTTTCAGGAAATAAATTTATTAATTTTCTGGTTCTAAGATTATTGCTGCCACCCTTAGTCTGATCATGAAAAGTACTGGTCAGCAGTAGGGCACAAGAGAAACTTTCTTGTGTTCTTTGCTTTGTGAAATCACATCATTATTAGCAGTCACATGTCCAATGGTTACCATCTTTCTTTATTGACAATCTGAAGGTAATTAACTTTACTCACCTTACGTTGGAGAGGCTTGAAGTGTGCTTTAACTTTAACTCTGAAGCTCTAAGCAAAATGGAACAGCTCTGAGGCACCATCCCTCATATCCCCTCTGATTCTGTCAGGGTCATGTATTAGAAGGTATTTGCATCCTATTTATCACTCTGGATCAGGAAGCACCCACATGGGCGTTGCTCTGTCTGGATGGAGGCAGATGCCAAGTGAACATGTCCAATCACTAATGGGAACTTCCTACTGGCCCAGGAATATGGTGGGTCCATGATGGCAGGGAGGTGGGAAGAATGGGAGACGAAGGAACACAGCTTGGCATTCAACAAACCATGGTCAGGCCCAGCCAGCTTCTGTCCTGACGTGTACCATGCCACATCTATTTTTCACCTTTGTTTCTATTAGGAACTCTACATATATGCCTGTTCAGATGAGATTATTTTCTACACCCAAAGTCCATGGCCCAAAGAGAATTTGCTTGAAGACTTATTGAAAATGTGGAGGGCTTACCTTTTGTGAGTTAAAGTCCCCTTTTGGGCATATTTATAGGGCACTTTTGCCTTTTACATTTAAAAATTGACTAACAAAGCAAAAAGAGAAAACTATGAAAATTCTTGTCAAATGTCTTTTATATTCACAGCTAATACATTACTCCTCAAAGCCAGAGTGCTAGTTATCTAGGTCTGGTTAGTAGAATAGAAAGATTACTTTTCAAAATATTTTAGATACTGAATCAATTTGTAACAGTAAGAACAGTGTTTTGAAAATGCAAATCCCAGTGTCCAAAATGGTATTCAGTCTTTCCCAGTACTGCATGATGATACACACACTTTTGTGTTCATAGATCTTTCGCATTCATCACATTAAAGATAGTGTTGGGGGGAATTTTACCTAAAAAATTAATATGGTGAGTCACAGAAGTCACTGACAAATGAAATTCACAAAGTTGCTTCTGTCTATTGAAGGGAAGAACACATTCTCCAATAAATCTCCAAGGATTTATACATATTGTTGTGTCTAAAGCAATATAATTTGTCAGATTTCAACAAAATTGTTCGTTCTAAAATCCTGCCCCTTTGTGAATTATTTTTGGCTTTCATTTAAAAAATTGTGTAATATATGTTTATTCTGCAAAGCCAAGAACTACAGACAAGCAAAAGGAAAAAATCATCAACATGTTGGTAAACATACCTTTAGATTTTTATCAAGTATATACATGCATGTGTTTGTTTTTTTAAAAATGAGTTCACAATCTGGCCAGTGGCTCAGTTGGTTGGAGCATTATTCCATGCACCAAAAAGGTAAGGTGTGGGTTTGATTCCCAGTCAGGGCACATACCTACGTTTTGGGTTTGATCCCTGGTTGGGGCTTGTTCAGGAAGCAAACGGTCCATCTCTCTCTCTCTCTCTCTCTCTCTCTCTCTCTCTCTCTCTCCCGCTCTCTCTCTCTCTCTCCCTCCCCCTCCCCTTTCCCTCTCTTTAAAAGAAAATCAATAAACATGTCCCTGGGGAAGGAAGGATTTTTAAAAAAAACAACTATGAGTTCACATACTGTGTATATGGATCTGTAATCTGTTGTTCTCATGTAATGAGCACTTGGAGCCACATGTCTTTGAAGTACTTCAAAATTCCATTCCCGAAACTGGACTCCCATTCTTTCTAAAAAACTTGAAGAACCCTGTTTAGGTGGCTCATACTTTTGTCATCTCCACATCAGTTTCCTCTAAGACAATACCTGGTTCCTGCTCAAGTTTGGACCTACCTTTCTCCTTCTATTTGCTTTTGTCTCTTTCTTGTATTTCTCTGTTCTATATTAGCCTAAATTCTAAATTGAAGACATTTCTCTAGTCTCCCTTGGTTTAGGAGGTGATAGTGAATGATGATTGATTTTTAGAAATGTAATCTCTCTTTAATTGTATTAGGACAATAAGTCAACAGGGCTCAGGTATCACTGTTGACTCAAATGCCTGTCCAAAGACTAGCAAACATAGCTCTGTGTATCCTTATTTAAGGGAAGTTCAGTTGGGAAGGTAAAAAAAAAAAAACATTCAAAATAAAATGAGATCTTAAAGGTAGTCTGTATTAACCAGAAATCTATTTCCATAGAGGAGCTGGTAGGATTTGGCTGGAATCATATTACCAGCTACATAAAATAGACACATCAATTTGCCTGCCAAATAGCCCAAGCTACCTATTTCCATAAGCACATGAAACTAGAAAGAGATTAAAGTGCAGGGAGGGTGGCAACATTTAAAAAAAAACTTGACAGAAATAAATATAGTATTCTATAAGAAAGCCAGCAACCATTATATACCCTATAATATACATAAAGATGCTTGCTGAATTAACATGACTTGGAATCACTAGAGTTATTTAGTATTTATGAGGAAATGATATGAGAGTAAGGAGCTTAACTCTGTAGGTCTATTCAGCACACTTGAATTTGAGCCTCCAGTGTGCTTGGAGTGACAATGAACGTTTGAGAGCTAGGTTTCCCAGATGGTTAAGCTGCAAAGTTGCTATGGGGTAGTAGACTCGGAATGCGTGGAAGAAGTGATACTGTCATTTGTGAGCTGTGTCTCCCTGACAAAGCCCCATTTCCTGCTACAGATGTCAGTTTTCTGATCTGTTAAATGAGATGGGCAACAGCTCTTTCACTTTATGTAACTTAAATGAGAAATCTTATGTGAAAATACCAGGCACACTGTGGGTACCAAATCATGATTTAAAAAGAAGGTGGAAGGAACCAACTCACGTGCTAGAGCAGAGTCTGTTGTCTTTGCTATGAAAGGCTCAAGCAAGGGAAAATTTTTTCCCCTTAAGATAATCAAGAAAGATGTTATGGAATGATAACATTAAAATTGGACCTTGAAGGATATGCGTGATTGTAGTAATAATAATCCTAGCTAACATATAAGGACTCACCATATGGCAGGCACTACTTAAAGCACTTTAAAAATATGCTTTCAGCCTGGCAGGCAAGGCTCAGTGGTTGAACCAAGAGGTCATGGGAAATTGAGGACCCTGTGACAAACTGATCTTCAAATAGTTGCCCCAGGCCAGGCCTGCTTACCTTCCTGCTTAATAACTGAACAAAATATGATGGTACATTAAATAGGAACAAAAAGCTTAACTCAGAATCAGGTAAGTTGGTTCAAAGTGTACCTTTAAGATGCTGGCTAAAGACAAATACCAGCTCCACTGAACCTGCCAAATGACTCTTTCACATGATGTTATGTAGGAGAGAGAAAGCTACAATTGTCTTGGCACGGTATAGACAGAAATCCTTTAACACTGACATGCAAGTTCTCAGCATTTTGAAACACCATACCTTAATTGCTCCAAAATGAATTTATGAAACCAGATATTTTAGGAAGTCCATTTTGCACAAAGAAGGTGAGCATTCCAATGCAATTTTTGTTGGAGCTAAAATTTGCATTAGGTATGAAATTCATATTTGGTCTCTAAGCCCTTCCTTCTTTTCAGCCACCTCTTTCCTTTTGCTCCCTCCCCTTTGCCAGGGCACTCCTCTGGGGACCTTACTTACCAGAAAAAACAAAATGTGATAGATCTATGTCCTAATACTTTATGCTGAATTAGTTTAACACATAGCACTTCTGAGGGAATACAGGTTGGTATGTGCAATAGCACCCAGCTCCGGTGGGTTCAAATCCCTGCTGTCTCCATGCAACCTGCCATGTTACTAAACCCTGCTAAACCTCAGCTTCCCCTTCTTAAAAGGAGTAAAAAAAATAACCACCTCAAAGGGTTAGGAGGGGTCAAGCGAAAATGTCGGTAAGATGCCTAGCACACTAGTAGATGTTCCAGAAACCCATCATCACTCCATAGGCAAAATTTTAAAAGGTCCATAGCAAAGTTTAAAACAAAATGATCCTTATAACCCTACCCCCAAGCTCCTGGGGATAGGAGATAATGGGAGCCAGGAAGAGTCCCCATGTATTTGCTAGTCAATGAACACCTACTCTGCAGGTCTGTTACCATCCTTCAATCCTGGAACTGGACCTTAAAATCAGGTTGAGCCAGCCCCATAGTGACTGTGTATTTGTGCCACCAGAGTTCTTACGAACCAATGTAAGATGCTACTTAAAATGTACTCCCTGGACTGGCAGCATCAGCGTCACCTGAGAGCTTCTTGGAAATGCAGAGTCTCAGTTCCCACCTCAGAACTACTACATCAGAATATTACTGAATTTTACTGAGACCCTCAGGTTATCTGTGTGCATAGGAGATTGTGAAAAGCACTGTCCTAGATGACATTATAGCATACTATTTTTAAAAATCCAATGAAATCATCACAGCCCACAAGAATTTTCAGAAGTATATGGATGTGAGCACACCTCATCAGCTTAGGGTTCACCTCCCTCACATCTTTCTATCTCCATCTAAAATACCCGTGAGTCTCTAATTTAGGGAGGCTTCAGGAACCTAAGAACAAATATTTGTAGCTGAAATAAAATTATAAAAACAAAGAAAGCAAAAAGAAGGAATGAATAACATTTCTTTGCCTTTCAGAAGCAGTTATAGAGCCAATATGGAAAGTCACAGAAAGTCAATGCCTAAAAAATACTGAGAAAAATCAGAGGAAATAACAGAAAGCTACATGGAGCTAGTAGTGATGTACACATAACTTGACAGCTGCCCTGAACAGGATTCTGAGCTGGTGAAGGGTGGGGGAGAGACAGAAGGAGAGAATTACATGGCCCCATCCAAAGTCCCGGAGGAACCCCAGCAATTTCAAATTAATATTTTTTTGTATTTTAAAAGCTGGCTCCCCAAATTTTGTGAACTTCAAGCTCTACAACACCCATATTCGAACCTGTGTTCCTGTAGGATATGACATTGCATAGCCACTTGCCCCTTAAACGCACCATTTTGGCTTGTTCCGATGCCCGGTCCACCGCAGTGAAGTCAATCTGCTCTTGCAGGAACACAGCCTCAGCTGACCTCCTTCCAGCAGCAGCAAATTGTCTCACATTTTCCCTGCTGCCGGGTCAGAAATGGCTACATTACTCAGTGCCCCCAAAAGGTTTATTGTCCTGCAAGGCCTTACACAATCCCACAGGAAACCGCGCTCAACACTTAGCCAACACTTGTTGATCTGATTGAATGCAACAGAAACGGAGACAAAAGCATATTTCTTAAAGGTTCCAACTTTGATAACCAGGGCTCCTGCTTTTCCCAGGCAGCTCTTGGGTACATGTGATAACCCTGCCTTTGTTTATAGAACTTGAAGCTAGAAAGGACAAAAAAATATTTCTGCAAAACCCCACTCTGACTCTGACTTCTCTCCCATGAGTCAGGAAACCGTGAGGTAACGCCAAAGTGTACAGAGGCTCAGCAATGAAAACTTCAACTCGACATTGGATAAAGGGAGGTGCTTTGTCATCTAGCTATTTATGCACCTCTCTACCCATCCATCTGTCCACCTAATCGGTATTACTACTACTACTACTACTACTATTACTACTACTAATTTTAGTGCAAAGTAAGTTGCTGGCATCAGTATACTTCATCCATAAACACCACAAGTGTACAAAACATTAACTAGGGGTTAGTTCAAATTAGCCTTTATTTTAACTCCAATACCATGATCTTAGAAGCAGTTTTCATTTGGCCAGAAGACACAACCTTATAAAAAGTGAAAAATGAGAAAAGTTATCATGGTCACTGAGATAAGTATCAAGGGAATCATTCACCTAAATTTTCGTTCACAGATGAATCGGCCTTTCAGGGCTGAGAATGTTGTGCTTGTGATGAATTCTAGGAAACTTCTGTTGCTTAAAAGAAAGGCTCATAAGCCATTCTTTTCTGGCACACTGCCAAAAGCACATGGGGAAGACAGGAACACAGTTAGGAGTTTTGTCCAACAGATGATTACATGCAGCTTCTGAGCCAGAACCATGGTCGATGGAACAAACCAGGCCTGTGCAGATTGCTCTCACAAGAGTGGAAATGGGAGTCACGTATCCCCATCTTTTCTGTATATATTTGGGTGTCCTCAACCACCGACACATTAATGGCCTTCATAAACTAATGTTTACAAAATAATTATTCCCAGACTTAGAGCTAATCGATTTCCTGGGTTCAGTGAATTTGTATCCCTAGTATGGAACTGTCCAGAGATATTTGTCATTTAATGAACAGTAGCTACAGTGCCGTAGGAGGCATGTCACCAAAGCCTAATCAATCTGCAAGAAAGAATGTTTTAGTTTACTGCTTGAAGGAGAAAAAAACGTTGCAAATAATGAAATGTCCAAGATGTCCATATATTTTTATAAAATATATCTTTGAGAAGAAAGTCAATAAGTCATACAGAAGAGGAAAAATGTATTTTTTGAGTAAAGCAGAAAAAAGGTCAAATAAAATCTGTTGATTAGGTATCTTTAAAGACTATAATGCTGTAATTTGGAATTATTTAGGGAAAGCTCTCTTCATTGTCATATCAGCATGTAGTTTTCTTTGTTTCCCAGGGTTCCCAAGACCGTCAATGGTCTATTTACCCACTCATATATCCAGCTGCCTGCTTGACATCTCTGTCTGGGTGGCAAATGACAGTGAGAAAAGTGCTTAAAGCGCTATGTCACATTTCTCAGCTCAAAAGTGAGTCCTCCTATAGTGAAATGTGACATGCCCCATATTCTATTTGTAAAAATTTGTTCCCTCCTAACTTTGTTTTTCCTCACTTTAAGTCTTTTAGTTTTTCAGGCCTGACAATGCATGCCCTTGGACTTGGCTTCTACCTGTCACTGGATTCTCAAAGAGACGAAAGGGAAGCTCTTACTCCTATTATAGTTTCGAAGGTGGAAGGAATTCTGAGGCTCAGAGGCAGCTTTAAAAAGGTGATAAACTGAAAACCTCCCCAAGAGTATTACACATCCAGTATAGAAGTGGGTAAAAATGTACAGTGAAGTCATTCTCTCCTGTTTTCTTTTATTATGAAGTTGTCCCTGTGAATGCTACTTGTAACAGAGGAGCCTTTGGGACACCTGAACTTCCAAGGTTAATGCTATGGCCTGTGGGATTCAACATTTAATCTCTCAAGTCTAGTTTAATAATTGTTGATCTTGCCCAGCCGGTGTTGCTCAGTGGTTGATCATCAATCTATGAACCATGAGGTCCTGGTTTGATTCCTGGTCAGGGCACATGCCTGGGTTGCGGGCTCCATTCCTAGTTGGGGGAGGGGGGAATGCAGGAGGCAGCCGATCAATGATTCTCTCTTATCATTTATGTTTCTATCTCTCCCTCCCTCTTCCTTCCTCTCTGAAATCAATAAAAATATATTTTAAAAAATAATTGTCGATCTTGCTGGATTGCTAGTTGCCCTGGTAATAACATTTAATTGGATATCTCTGCTTTCTAATAGGGTAAATATTTGTAAGAGTTTTCCTTTAGCCCAGAGAGCTTTGAAAATCTACCTCATCTCTCCTGTCATATAAAATCATATTTTCCAATTATCACGAAACAAATGACTTGGAAACGGAGTGGCTTAAAATAACCATTTTTATTTTCTCACAATTCTGTGGGTCTCGAAGTGGAGAAGGACCAGTTGGGTATTCACGTTTCATTAGCTGGGTCAGCTGGGGCAAGAGGACCCATTTCCAAGATGGCTTCTTTGTCTATATAGATGGGTGTTAATGTCCTTGGCCTCTGTCTCTTTACATGGCATTTCTTCCTCCAGGACCTCTCCTTCATGTGGCATGGGCTTCTCTTAGCATGGTAGTCTCAAAGCCATTGCTCTTCTTACAAGGTAGCTGGTTTCCAAGAGGCAGGAAGCAGAAGCTGCCAGGCCATTTCAGAATCACACCCAGAATTAGCACAGGTCACTTCTACCATTTTTTGTTGGTAGAACAGCTACAAGCCCTGTCTAGACTCAAGAGGAGAGGTAAGCTCCGCTTGTGGTGGGGGAGATAATCAAGGTCACATTGCAGAAAAAGTCAGGTCTGATGGGAAATACTATTGGGGCCATCTCAGGAAAATAGAGTTTTCCAAAGGATGATAAACAGTGACTGGTTAACAATTGGTAAATGTAATGATTACTGTGTCAAACATCTCACCCAGACTTGAAGGGACAGAAAGGGAAGTTTTCCCAGAGGGAGTGATATCCCAACTGAGAGTTGAAAGATGAATGGGTTAAGCCAAATCACTAGAGGGAAGGTTCCAGACAGAGTCACAGAAAGCCAACAAGAAAGAGAATGCACATCCCCAAACCTAAAAGAAGTTCAGCATTTCAGCATGGTGGAAAGAGGGGATGCCTGTGTGTGTGTGTGTGTGTGTGTGTGTGTGTGTGTGTCTCAGTTTGTCCTTTAACAAGTATGGAGGGTGAGGCCAGGTTTATGACATCTTAGTATTTTCTCTTGAGGAAAATGAAGGTTTTAGGCAGTTATTCCATTTCCCTGCGACTTGGAGAATGGATTGGCCAGTGATAGGCCTGAAGGCAGGAAGAGTGCAGTGGCTAATAGAGAAGATGGATGGTAGCAATCAAATTGTGAAGGACTGTATGCATTTAAGAGATTGAAGGCAGAATTCATAGGATTTCAAGATGAAAAAATGAGAACGCTTGTGTTTCAGGCTCAGGCAACTGGCTAAATGTTAAACTTTTTTTGGGAAGGAAGACAGAAGAATTTACTAAAGATTGCAAAGTGCCAGATAGAAAGCCCATGCTTCTATTTTATTTGGAATCAGTTACAGAAGTAAGTAAATGATGATATAAGGCACATTATGTCATGGCATTTTTAATGCTTATGTGTATTATTTAATTTAGCTTGAATCATCTAAGTAAGGTGGGGAGGGGTTTTGAGCCCCACTGACATAAGAAATCCAGGGGAAGGTCCTTGTTCCACTACTAACCTCTTTTAGAGCAGGGATCTGCAAACCAGGTCTGCAGCCACATCTGGCCCACTGTCTAGATTTCACTTAGCCTGGGAGCTAAGAATGGTCTCTACATTTTTAAGTTGTGGAAATAAAAAAATCAAAAGAGGAATAATATTTTGTGACAAGTGAAAATAATATGAAATTCAAATTTCAGTATCCTTATTAAGGTTTCATTGAAACAGCCACCCATTTCTGGTATTTAGAAGACAGAAACATACCTGGTACCCCTGGTTAAGAATCCTAGCAATGCAATCTCACTTTATATAAAATCTAATGAACAAAAAAAACTGATGAACAAAATAGAAACAGTCATGGATACATGAAACAGACTGACAAATGTCGGAAGGGAGGGGTGGAGGGGACTGGATGAAAGAAGGTGAAGGGATTAGGCAAAGAACATATATGCATAGCTCAGAGACACAGACAACAGTGTGGTGATGGCTAGAGGGAAAGGGGATTCAGGGTTGGGTGGAGATGGGCAAAGGTGGGGGATTTGGGGACATGTGTAATAGTGTCAATAATAAAAATAAAGGAAAAAAGAATCCTAGCAATGGATTTAAAAAAAAAAAGAATCCTAGCAATTAACTAGATCCCTTCACTGGCTTCTGTAACTCCACCTTCCCCCTGGGAAAACTCTCCAATGCCTCCTCCTACTTCTTTCTAAGTGGCAAACAGCACGCAACTTATTTATGTAACAAACGATTGTGTAGTGCTAGGGACCTGCCAAGCTCATTTCATTTTTATCACAACTGTAAGAGGTTCTATTGTATGATCATCAACATCCCCATTTTACAATGGAAGAAACAGTGTCTGAGCCACCTGCAAAAGGTCACAAGGCTAACAAGTGGTGGAGCAGGATTCAAACCTGGACAGTCATGCTCTGTGGGTTGTATGGCAAGCAGACTCCAGTTTAAGAGAGGTTTCCTACTGAGTCCATCTGGGACCTTCACCATAATCAGGGCACTTCTCAGGCCAACACATTCCTCTGAGGGTCCAGTCACCCCCTCCCTCCACTTCCTGGCTCAGCTGCGCAACTCTCCCAGGCGGGAGGGGCACAGGGGCCAAAGGGCAGCAAAGCTGGCAGGGGGGAGGGAAGGGCGGAGGGAGAGCCTCTGCAAGACCATGTGTGAATGAGAAGTATCCCCCTGCCCAGGCCCTGTGAGACCTGTGAACTCCTGGCTCCCGCCTCTCTACAGCAGCGGCGAAGTGCTGAGTCACGATGAGACGGGTTCCTCCGCGCCCTGCACGCCTCCTCCCTGTGCTCCAGCCCACTGCCAGTGCTCACATTGCTGCACAGACTCTAACTGTCGCCATGTGAGTACCCGGGCGCGCTTCTGATGCCTAGGGAACTCTCAGAGGGAGATGACTAGAGATGCTGTGTAGTCTTTTGCAATTTGGTGAAAATGGTAGCCAGCTTTCTTTCTGAATTCTAGGAGCCTGGAAGGACCCAGAAATAGTCCAGATTGAGTCAAAATACTTTTGAATTGCTTGTAGGTGATTACTGTTCGTTCTGTACAGCTTTGAAGCTTGAGAACTTCTGTTTCTCACAGTCCAGTACCCAATAAATATTGATTACCTGCTCCTCTTAGTGAGCCTTGACTGACAGGGGAGGGGAATTGCCAGGTAGAGTGCTTAGAGCACTGACTGCACTCCTTTGAGGTAGGCAGTCTTATTACTCCTATTTTACAGATGGAAAAACTGAGGAAGGAGAGAATTAGCAGTTGGCCTTAGGCCACACAGATGATACATGGGGAAGTTGGGATGCAAACCCAGGCTGTCTGGCTCCAGGGTTTATGCTCGTAAAGCATCAGTTGGTTTGAGTGGGAATCTTTGAAGGAATGGATTATATTTCTCTTGAAGAAGAGCTTTAGGAATTGAAGTTACTATCTGCAAGCATTTGAAGAGGAAAAGGGATTTGTTCTGTGCTGGGTCCTGAAATCCTGGATGCATTGCCAAAGGTACCTCCTCTAGGAATTTCCTGTGCTCTTGAAGACTTCATGAGAAAGCCCAAAGATTTCTTGCCAGAAATGTTGGTCCTGGACTTTAGGGATAGATGGGTCTTTGAATTTGATGATGACCCTCAAAGATCCCTTTTAATTCCACTATCTTCAGCATCTAGAGAGTCACAGACATCTTGTTTTTTTTCTCTGTGTTCCTGAGTCACCATGTGAAGCTCTCTCAGCCTTTGGTGTGGGGGGGGGGGGGGGGGAGGGGAGAGAAAAGGGGAGAGCAGTCTGAGAAATTTCAGTGAGGTAAAGCAGATAAAGTGCCCATATTAGTATTGCTAAACCTTGTAGAAGATGACTGTAGGATCATATGAGATAACAGTAGTAAATAATTAGTAGCTGGGAACCAAGTAAGTATTCAAACACATTCGTTCACATCATGACTGCTGTTTAAATCACCTAACCCACATCTCGTACATAGGAAGCAATCAATAAATTAGTATTTTGGGCATGATTGATTTTAATATCCTTTATTTTGCAGTCCTTAGCTGTGACTTAGGACTTAGTGACTATTTTTTTGTTCCCCCCTGCCTTTTGTCCTCCAGCCTCTACAGTTCAGCATCAGAACAGTTCCTTTTAAGACTGCAACATGGTGTCCTCCAAGAAAGTCACCCTCTCAGTGCTCAGCCAGGAGCAGTCAGAAGGGGTTGGAGCAAGGGTCCGCAGAAGCATCGGCAGACCTGAGGTATGTTGGTTTGGTGGCTGTTTTGTGCTTTTTTGAGGAAGGGACTGGTAGGACACGGAGGGCAAACTTGGGAATAGCGGGCCCAAAACCAACATGAGCTGCTTTGTGTGGGGCCATAGGAGTCAAGTGTAGATATGGCATTTGTGGTCCCCTATGGACTACAGGTCCTGAGCAGGAGGTGCAGATGAGCTTAATGAAATGTCTCTGCCTCTCTCTGCACACCCACATCCCACCAGCCTCAGCATGCGTATTAGCAGACATGCCCGCTGTATGCCCTCAAGTCTACATGCCTATAAGTAAAAGTACAAGGGGCTAACTCTGAGTCTCAATTCCAAATTCCTAAGAGAGAGAACCTGATTGGCTTGGGTCAGGTCTATAACCTTGGCCAGTCAGCCATTGCCAGGGATTTGGGTTCATAGGGAGACTGCTGGGACCCAACACTGTGGTCCTTTTGTGGTGGTGGAGGTAAGTAGGGGCTATCAGAGAAGGCAGCTATAGGTTATGTAGATGTTTTTCAACATTAGAGAGCTCTTTCATTTGAAAATTATGGGAAACATGGGACTTGTGGAAAAGAAAATCTTACATGCCCATTAAATAATGGCTATAACCCAGGGAGTACTGTGCCCAGCACCCTACCAGATTAAAAAAAAAGAAACCAAAAAGTTTTTTGAGGTATTAGTTTCAGGTGCAACATAATGATACAATATTTGTATATATAGTGAAATGATCACCAAAATAAGTCTAGATAACATCTGTCACCATACATAGTTACAATTTTTTTCTTGTGATGAGGACTTTTAAGATATCTTTTAGCAAATTTTAAATATGCAATACAATATATTAACTATAGTCATCATACTGTATATTACATCCCATGTAGGGCAATGGATTCATTTTGAAATGTTTGTTCCTCTTAAAATATGCTCTGATATTCTCATACTCTTTCTATCATTAGCTTACTTTTTAACTATGAATAACTTTTGAGGTCCATCAACATTGTTTTCCAAAAGATAGATGCAAACAGGATTATCCTAAAGGATTATTAAATGCACAATGGATGTTGGGAGATGCAGGTGGATGTGGTGTCATATTCTATTAGGCCACATCACCAATAGAACAGATGTAAAGAATTTGGACACCTATCAGTAAACCCATTATTATTTGTTGAGGGTAGTTAATACTTTAATTACTCCATCTGTCAGGAACACATCTGCTGAGGGTTTCTACATTGTTTTTGACTTGTGAACCCCTTTTGGTGGTTTGGTGAAACCTATCAATTCCTTTTCAGAATATTGTTTTTTAAATGCATAAAATACATAGGATTGCAAAGGAAAATTTTATGGTTAGCAAAATATTATAAAACACATTTGTAATCTAATAGTTTTACATTAAACAGCAAGACTTGGTGGCAGTTCTAACTACCTAATTTCAAAGTTGTTAAAAGCATGAAAAATAGTTTAATATACCTGCAATGACTGTAATATGAAATGTAAATACCTTTGATTTGTATTGGTGACAAAGTCACAGGTACTAGTATTTTACTGTGGTTCTTTTACTAATTGAAGCAAATGTCAAAATTTCAGACTGGAGATGGATGATGGTGACTGTTGCACACCAGTGACAGTGTGCTTAATGCCACTGAACTAATACTTAAAAATGGTTAAAATGGTAACATTTATGTTGTGTATATTTTACTACAAAAAAAGAAGAAAATTTCAGTTAGAGGTTAGTGAAAATAAGGATATACTCTTTTTTCCTCAGCCAAGTTCACAGCCACCCTGAATTCTACCCCAGTTAAGAGTCCCTGGCTCACAACCTATGTTTTAAAGACCCAAACATCTTACCTAATAATAGACAAACATGTAAATTGTCCATACCTTCGCTATGCTAACCAGCCAATCAGGAGAGTATGCAAATTAACCTAACAAAGATGGCGATTAATTTGCATACATAGGCTCCCAGCAGTGGAGTGAGGCCTGACAGCCCCGGGACTGGCGGAGCGGCGAAAGCCTCACAGCCGCAGGGCCAGCAGAGCAACGAAAGCCTTATGTCTGCGGGGCCAGCTCTGGCTGGAGCCTGGCCAGAGTGAAGGCCTATGTGCCAGGTGCCAGAGGAAAACCAGTGCCAGCAGCCAGAGGAAAGGAAGGCCTAATGCAAGAATCTCTTCATGCAACAGGCCTCTGGTCTATCTATATAAAAGCCTAAGTGACCATCGCAGGGTGATCAGGCTTGCAGGGGGGTCAGTTAGGGGCAATCAGGCAGGTGAGTGGTTAGGAGCCAGCAGTCCAGGATTGTGAGAGGGATGTCCGACTGCTGGCAGTTGGACATCCCCCGAGCGGTCCTGCATTGGAAGAGGGTGCAGGCTGGGCTGAGGGGACTCACCCCATCCCCTGTGCACAAATTTCGCGCACCGGGCCTCTAGTTTTACATATAATCATATATCTTACCTCATGGTGATTATATAGAATGTACATTTGTATGTCAACAATAAAATAAAATAAAATAAAATAAAACCAAAAAATCTTTCAGTAGATTGTTGAATTTGTGTGCGTATGTACAATATATGTTACATATATACACCTATATGATATACATACACATGTGGTGTGCACCAATAGATAGTGAAAATAAGAGTCAAAACCAAAGACAGAGTCAAAGAAAGCATTTGATACTTTCAGGTCTAACAATATGACAGAGTAGATACCTTGAAACAAACAAACAAACAAACAAATAAAATTAATTAGGTAGCAAAACAAGCCAGACAAAGAAAAATACCATATGATTTCACTTATATGTGGAATCTAAAAAGCAATATAAATGAACAAACAAAACAGAAACAGACTCATGGTTGCCAGAGGTGAGAGGGTTGAGGGCTGGGTTAAAAAGGTGAAGGGATTGACAAGTATAGATTGGTAGTTACAGAATAGTCTTGAGATGTAAAGTACAGCATAGGAAATATAGGGGAATATACTATAACTATGTATAGTCCCAGGTGGGTACTGGAAATATCAGGGAGAGCATAATCCCATTACAGCTGTAATTTTCAACAGTGTGCAGAAATATTTAAAACATGCAATGCCTGACTAGTTAAGAGCACTGACCTCTTGTCCCTGAAATTGTCAAATTTAAAAATGATAACCTCCAACACAAAGTAGCCATCAGGTGTGAATGAATCACAGTTATACCTATTTTTTGTCAGATCAGCAAAAAATATATTTTTGGTGTGCTACAGAAGTTTAGTAATTACTTTTATGTGTGCCATGAGATGAAAAAGGTTGAAAATTGCTGTATTACAAGGAGGGAGGAAATATTCCAATTAACTCCCATCAGCAAATAACTTTTTCCCCTCATTTTTAAATCTGTATGCTTTCTATTCCTTTTCCTTCTTTTTGCAAGCTAGCACCTCTACAACAGAGCTGAGTAGAAATGATGGTAATAGACATCCTTATCTTGTCCCTGATTTTACAGATTGTTTTTTAAAGTTTCACCAGTAACCAGGTGGTTCAGTGCAGGTTTTCTGTAGATCTCTTCATAAGGTTGAGGAATTTTCCTGAGTCCCATATGGAGAGTTTAAGTTCCCTCCTCCCTAACTTTGGACTTACCAGGTCATATGCTTTGACAAATAGGATGTGTTAATGTGATTGTGCACCACTGACTTGGCTCATTTTTGCTCTTGACCTTGGCTATCAGAAAAGCATCTTCTTGATAGTGACCACTGTTAACGCTTGGGACCCAAAATGAGAAAACATGCAGAGGCCAGCTAAGCTTAGCAACCTACTACAGCTTTAATGCAAATGAAAAATTTCTTTGTAAGCTTCTGGGCAAAAGCTTATTGATAAATACACTGATTTTGTGAATGTTTGCAAAGAAAACCCAAAGAAACTACAGATAAATTGTTAAAATTAATAAGAGCATAGAAATGTTCAAAATTGCCTTTCTATCCACATTTCTTATCCCCAGAAGCAAACTGTTCAAAAATATAATTTAAAAATACTATTTATAATATCTTTAAAAATGATATTATCTAGAAAAAATTATGCAAAATGTGGAGAAAATAACAAATCCTATTCAAAGACATTTTCAAAGATCTAAATAACTGGAGATAACACAATATTATGTAAATGTGCATTTTTCCCAAATTGGTTCTTAGATTCACAGCAACTCCAATCTGTTTCTACCTCTCATTTGAGCTTGATACTTATCTTCAGTTGTCTTCTAGCTTTTGCACAATATACTGGACATTAAATATTTAATGTTCCATTTATACAGATAACATTTATGTAGATATCACAAACTCAATGTGAACTAAAATGAAGTCACCATGGCTGCTTTTACTATATTCCTTGTGTTTCTGGATGGCCTTGCCATCCTCCCAGGCACCATAGCTAGAAGTTTGGGAATTATCTAATGCTCTTTCTTGCTCCCATTCTTCATCACCACTGCCATTGCCTTAGGCATTTGTCCTTGCCTGGACTATTGAAGTGACTTTCTAAATACTCTTGGTCTCCTTCCTCTTCCTTTCCTAAACCACCTTCCACATGTGTGCTAGAGTGATCTTTCTAAATCTTATTATCTCAACCTCTGATTATAATCCATCTTCTTAAAGATAAAACCCAAACTTCTTTAAGGTTTGACCTCTCTCCTCAGCCGATCTCTCATCATAATTCTAGGTGCATCCTTTGCCCCAATAGAGTCATTTCCTTGTAGTTCTTCAAGCTTGCCAGGCTGTGTCTTTGCTCTTTTTCTTGGAATAATCTTCCTTCTCCCCCTTCTACTAAACTGCTACATATACTTCAAGACCAGTTTAAGTGACATCTTCCCTGATCCTGCCCCACTCATGTGTAATAAAGTGTCTTCCTCCAGAGCATTTATCAACACAGTGCAATCAGTGACTTTCTAGTCTGTTCCCCCATGAGATTATGAATCTGTTTAGGATACAGACTGTATCAGTTTCTGCTGGACTATTTAGATCTTAGATGATTAAGAAATGTTTGTTTACACTTCTCATAAAATGTCAATTCTAACTTAATCAGTGAATCAGTGTGTGTGTGTGTGTGTGTGTGTGTGTGTGTGTGTGTATTTTCTGAAAGCAATTTTCATCTCAATAAGTTGCTCATTGGCTATGTGGTTTTCAATGAATTCTTCTAGATTGGTTCATGAATGTAGTCCCTAGTAGTGTGGCTTAAAAGGCATGCCTAATTTGCTGAATTTTATTTTTATTTCAGTTAAAAAATCTGGATCCATTTTTGCTGTTTGATGAATTTAAAGGTGGTAAACCAGGTGGATTTCCTGATCACCCACATCGAGGTTTTGAGACAGTAAGTAAAATAATTTAACTGCAAAAGTGTGTATTTTAAAACTTGCCTCTTTTTAAATTTACCAATCATTCTTAATGATAAATTGAACTTTTGAAGCAATGAATACTGGCAAAAATTAATTTATAAGTTCCTGGCTATTGACTGGCTATTAGAGAATTGTAATATCTATTTTACATGACGTATACTCAAATGGGTATATTTACTGATTTTTAATATTCTTTGCATTTATAACACTGGAGACATTCCTATTCAAGCAGTTAATTAAGAGCAAGAATTGACTTCTTAAAATATTTATATAATTAAAATTTATTGGAGGTAGAAGAAAAACGTTAAGATATGATTAAAATAATTTTATATTTAAAACTTGTTTCTCTTCAAGAATATTCAGAAATAACCTCATGTAATATAATAGTTTAAACCCAAAAGACAGTCTAAGATCACTCTGAGTATTTAAACTCAGTTCTAAGTTTATATAATCAAGGTGGTTAAAATAGAACACAGCCTAAAAATGAGAATTTTAAGGACATACATATACATTTACAAAGTTAACTGTAAAATTTATAGACATTCTGCTGCAAATTTGTTTTCAGTTTTAGATATAGAAATAGAAATGTGTAATATAATATTGCGGCACTTTCAAAAATTCCTGTTCTCCACATATATATATATTCTGGAAAAATACCAGGATAGTTACAAAGTTTAGCCATCTGCTCCTTGAGAAAAACCAGTAATTTTAGGAACATACCAGGACTTGTTAAAGATTTAGTGTGTTTTTCAAGCCAATTATTAAATGAGTAAATATTTATTGAAAGCTGGTGGCAAGCAGGCATTGGTGTTGAGCGATCTTTTGCATACTAGTGTGTGTGTTTGTATGTTGGGGAGTGTGGGGAGAACACAAGAGAGAGGGAGGCTAGCAAAGAATGAGGCCTGACCATTGATTGCCTTCAGTATGCAGTCTAGTTAAGGAGGCAAAAGATGGACAGGTAAACAGTTCACCATTATAGGGATGAAGCAAGAAGCTTCTGGAAATACGTAGCATGAATGATCAAAGTAGTCATGTCTCCCTTCGTCATTTAGCCATTTGCTTTCCAGTTTCTTTTTTATTCCTTTCACCTACCCTATACTCTTGCTGGATTCTGAGCCAGTTCCAAATCATATGTCCCCACTGTGCTCTTCTGCTACTGGTATAAAGACATTCTCACCACTCCATCCTATAGCTTCAGTTACCATTTGGCTAATCTTTCATGGTCTTTTCAAATATTATTTTCTCCATCAGGTTTTCCAGACAATCCCAAGTAGATGCACTTTCTCCTTCATTTGGTCTCCTTAGCATTATATTTTTTATTGGGCTCATGCACATCAGAATATTAGGTCTCTATGGTGACCCCAATCATATCCTGTCTGTCTTGAATTGGAGGCGGCAATTGAACAATTGCCTTAATTGCCACCTCCCTTGGCCATGCCGAAGAGGACTGTAAATTGCTTCAGCTGAGATAATCCCACACCTCTCCTTGTTTTCCAGTTGAATATACTCCATAACTACTGGCTGAATTTAACTGAATAATAAAAAGAGATGGCTTTTCCTTAAGACAATGACTATATAAAAGGACAAAATACATTGCTCTCCTCTCTGTTATGAAAAGGGGGACTGCTATAATTTGTAAGGTACTCAACTTTAAACTACTCAAGGAGTTTAGTTGTAGAATATTGGTATTTGATTTTTTTCTTTTGAGTAAGAATCTTCCTTAAAAATATATTCATAACTGTAGTCAATCCTCATTATTTTGAGGATTCTGTATTTATGAATCATCTACTTGCTAAATTTATTTGTAATCCCCAAATCAATACTTTTGATTCATGGATGTGCACAGACAGGCCCAAGGTGCATGTTCCCAGCTGAGGATGAACAAGGTGATGCTCTGCTTCCTGTTTCAGCTCTCATACTGTAAACAGGTGTCCTCCTTGAGGCCTATTTAATGTCACATTTTTTACATGTTAGTGCTTTTTTTTGTTGGTTAATTCACTGTTTAAAATGACCTCCAACTGAAGTACTGTCTGGTGTCCCTAAGTGCAAAAGGCTGTGAGGTGCCTTATAGAGAAAATACGTGTGTTACATAACCTTCTTTCAGGCATGAGTTATAGTGCTGTTGGCTATGAGTTCAATATTAATTAATCAACAATATATGTTAAATAAAGTGTCTTTAAATGGAAACAAATATAAAACAAGGTTATGTGTTGGTCAGTTAACGAAAATGTGGCCAGAAGCTTGCAGGATCACATTCCTGTGTTTCTCTAGAAGCAGTGGCTCAGTGTTTGCTAATTCAGTGATCATGGCACCTTTAATAGAATATTACTACTAAGAGTAACTAGAATCAACTGTATCAGTTTCCCCCAGGAGTGTAGATAAGCCAAGGAGTCATCTCTGTCTTAATATAAACTTTAAAAGTATGCAATTTAAAACCAGTTCCACTTGTAGGCTGGTATTGCCTCCTTTGTCTTCAGCAAGGGAGCATCCCCGAAAGGAGTTACACATATTGTGTCTTTCCACAATGCCAGGTTTATTAGGGGAGACTGCCCCAATAAGCCAATAGAGTCATACACAGGTTACACACAGAGAGGGGGAGCTTATGCGATAGAAGCAAGAGACCAAGTGTCCAGAGCAAAGTCCCAATCACTAGCAGTGTCTGCAGGTAGAGAGGTGGGCAGAGGTCTTAAGCCAGGTGGTGACAGTGGCAGCACACGCCCAGCGGTGTGAAGTCCAGCAGGGCTCTGACTGTGACCCATGGTATGGCCAAGCTCAAGCATTGGGTGGTGGGAGCTCTGAGTTCTTATAGCCCACAAAGGGTAGAGATCCCATTCATATAGGTGTCCCAATGGAGTCTGTATCCAAGTGTCCAGACTTGTGGTTTGGGGCATTCTAGGCCCTCCATAAGGGCATTCCCATTACACCCCATTACCTGTCTTTTGTTTGTTAATCCTCACCTAAGGATATTTTTCCATTGATTTTTTTAGAGAAGGAGAGGGAAAGACAGAGAGAAGCATTAATGTAAGAGAGACACATCAATTGGTTGCCTCCTGCATGCACCCTGACCAGGGCTGGGGAACCTGCAACCAAGGTACGTGCTCTTGACGGGAATCGAACCCGGGACCCTTCAGTCCACAGGCTGACGCTCTATCCACTGAGCCAAACCAGCGAGGGCTCATTACCTCAGTCTTGGCACAGCACTTGACATAACTAACAGTCATGGCTCACTGACTGCATATTGAATTGTCAGAGGGGTCCAGCAAGTCTGTTCTGCTCTTGCTCTATACATCCCTGGAGCATTTTTAACAGGCTTGCTATAAATTTTGAAAATGCTATTAGTACAAAGAACAAAGTTAGAATTACTTCTTAAGTTATCTTTCCATCCAGAAGTAGGTATTGTTATTGTTTTGATGTGTTTTCTTCTAGTACTTTCTTCTGGTATCATGCTGTATATGTTTTGTGTCTTTTTTAAACTTAACATTATACTCAGCATTTTCCCAATATTCTTCAAAAAGCTAATGTTTACTGGCTTTATTAAACATCTGTTGTATCAGTTGACATGACTGCAATGATGTATGAGGGTACCTGTTTTCCCTCAGTATCACCAACACAATATATTTACCCAACTTTCTTTATCTTTGATGTTTTGACAAGTGAAAAATAATGCCTCATGATAGTTTTAATTTGTATTTCTTTTATCTGAGTGAAGTGATTAACTTTTCATTTTTAAGCATTTGTTTACCATACATATTTATATCCTTGCCCTATTTTTTTTCTGTTGGTTTGCTGGTATTATTTTATAGAAGCTCTTTTTATAGTAAGGAAATCAGGCCCTTTTCAGTGATAGGATTTTCAATAGTGTTAGAAGGGATTAGGCTTGTTTTGCATACCTCTAAAGGTAAACCTTTGGATACAGAGCATAGAATCAAACCAAAAGAAGGGCGAACTTTATAACAATTCATTATGCGAAGGTAGAACTGCCTCCCTGAGCTGAAGTTTGTATTTCTGGGAAATACAAACATGCACTGAATGTTAACATAATGGGTGTGTTACCAGATTCAGTGTTCCTTAAAATGGTTGTGTACTACATGAGTCAGTGCTGTGCTGGAATAAAAAAATATTAGAGCTCAGAAGGATTTTTTTTTTTTTAGCTCAGAAGGATTTTTAAAATAAGAATGAAATTATGCTATACTAACACATGAATATAAAATATAAATAAAAACACATATTTTGAGTGCAAGCTCATTTTTAAAATTAATAATGATACACAATCAAAGAAATGTGGAGAATATTATTCTATACAATTCTTATTACCTCAATGTGATGGGTATACCTGGTCTCACCTGGAACCTCAGGCTCCTCCTGAGAGTTACTAAATCAGAATCTGCATTTTAAGAACATCCTCAAGTGATTGATGTGCACATTAACATTTGAGAAGTGCTCCTCTAGATGACTTTGCAAATTAGAGATATTGTAATTCTATGAGATAAGAGAACCTGATTTTACTGAGTTAATGTTAATAATTTTTTTTTAAACTTAGCTCTTTGGTTTGGCTAGCTGTATATTTTCTGTTAAAGACTTGCCTGAAAATTGAGGAGGGAGAAATGTCCTAGAGGAGGCACAGCTGGTGGTCACAAAGACAAAGGGGAAAATTTGTTCAGTATTTCCTGCCAGGAGTTTAGATTCTGGGGAGCATTGTTTTCCAGAGGCCTGAGTGGTGGAATAATTTTGCAGTGACCTATTTCTGGTCAGGCCTGATATCTACCCCCCACTCCCCTGATTTGTTTAGAGCAATGGTTCTCAACCTTCTGGCCCTTTAAATACAGTTCTTCATGTTGTGACCCAACCATAAAATTATTTTCGTTGCTACTTCATCACTGTCATGTTGCTACTGTTATGAATCGTAATGTAAATATCTGATATGCAGGATGGTCTTAGGCAACCCCTGTGAAAAGGTCGTTCAACCGCCAAAGGGGTCGCGACCCACGGGTTGAGAACCGCTGGTTTAGAGCACCTGTAAATGATCAGAAACAAAGAAAGATCTGAAAATTGGGCAACATTCTTCTCTTTTTAATCCATGCCCTGATAAGGTTTAGTTTAACTTGAAAAACCATCAAAGTTCACACTCTGTTGATGAGAAGAAATGCATTTTATGCCTTTTAACATCTTCCTTCAAATTATAGCCTCATGACTTTACAGATTTTAGCACTGAACATCCAGTGTCCCTTGGATCCCCTCAGTCCTGGGGAAACCTAGATGGTTGGTCACTCCTGCCTAGTTAAATTTAAGAACTGTCAGGACTAAACTGTCATGCCTGCTTCTCAGGGGCATTTTAGGATGTTTTTGTCCATTATGTTCTTAGTTGAGCTGAGACATGTTTTAAAAGTTCTTCACTACAAGCCTCAACAGGTTTGTTGATCAGGAGAACAAACCTTCCTTGTTTCTAAGGGTGTGCCCACTAGAATGGCCACACTAGCATCCACTGGTTGGCAGCCAGCAGAGTTTGCAGGCAATGCCTGAACAATATCCTGAAGAGGAAGGAAAGGTCCTGGTGATTCACAGGAAAGCTCACACTGGATTCAAATCTCCTGTCTCCCATACAGCCTGGTTTTTCTAGCTTGCTGTGCACTTTCACAACTTATCACACCATTATGGAATCAAGGCTGTGGGGAGGAAGCTTTATTAAATTAGTATCTATTTTGGAGGGAGGGAAGGGAAAATACTCTAGGAAACTAGGAGAGAAGGATACTTTCCCAACATTATAAAGACTATTGTTCAATGAACATCCTATGTCATACCTAACACTTAGATATTAGATATAACCCTGTTAATTTGAGAGAAAAAAAGACAAGAATATCGACCAGCACCATTAAGATTTAATATGGTTCTGGGAGCTTTGAAGCTGTTACTAAGAGTTATAGCTATTGGAAAGGAAGAGGGAAAATATTAATTTGTGGGTAATATGCTAAAAAAAGAAAACCCCACAGTGGTTGCCTCCAACTTTGGGTGGCGATATGACTGGAGGAGAACCAAGGGCACAGGACTTGTCCTGAAGTTATAGTTACAGTGCCAGCATGTGGATTTTAGCTTATATGTTTATTTGGCATGATTGAGAGGTGAAGCTAACAGATTATAGGAAGGAAGCTAAAGCCACCCTTACCTCCAAGACATCCCTTGGCACCACTGTGCTAAGAATATCAACCAAAACATGGATATAAATCATGCAAAAATCACCCATTTTCCTGAATAAAAGCAATGACCAGATATAATGGGAACATCCCATTGACAATGGCAATAATATCACTATACAGTCGCAGGGGGAAAATTATTCCCTTTAACCCAGTAATCCTACTTTCAGGAATCTAATTTCCTGGGAAAAAATCTCATCATAAAAATAAAAGCTTATTATACGAATATTTATTCCAGTGCAATTTTACAAAGTAGAAAAGGAACAAAGTAAGTATCCAAAATAATAGGGGAATTAGTATATATCTATCATCTCTATCTCTATCTCTATCTCTATCTAACTGTATCTGTATCTGTGTCTCTTTCTATCTATCTATCTATCTGGAAATTATCTGTAAGGAAATTATTATCTATGTGGAAGATGGAATATTATGTAGAGTTATTTATAAAAAATATTGTAAATAATTTTCATTACTCATGGACTGTTTAAATCAAGATTTCTCAACCTTGGCACTTTCAACATTCTGAGTGGATAATTCTTTGTTGTGAGAGTCTGTCCTAAGATGTTCAGCAGCGTCCCTGGCCTCAGTGATTCTCAACCTTCCTAATGCCGCAACCTTTAAATACAGTTCCTCATGTTGTGACCCCAACCATAAAATTATTTTCGTTGCTACTTCATAACTGTAATGTTGCTGCTGTTATGAATCGTAATGTAAATATTTGATATGCAGGATGTATTTTCATTGTTTGCGACCCACAGGTTGAGAACCGCTGCTACACTAGATGCCAGAAGCACCTGCTACCTCTAGTTGCGACAATCATGAATTTCTCCAGACATTGCCAGATGTCTGTTGCAGGGCAGGGGCCCACCAAATTGCCCTAGTTGAGAACTAATGGTTTAATATATGTGTCCATACAAGGGTATACTGCACAGCCATTAGGAAAAATTACACAGCAATCAGGAAAAACTTCATAGTTTGCTATGTCCTCATATAGAACCAATCTCCGTGATAGTTGGAAAGTGACAAAGGCAAGGCACAGAATTGGCAGTATAGGATTTGTTTAAGAAGCATATATAAAGGTATGAAAAGACTATACCTTTATTCTCTTAAAATTGTTTATTATCAATTCTATTGTTGGGAAAACAGACTAATTTAGTGAATCATTACTTCCACAGACTACACTGATGCAAAGAAAATAAAATTACAAAATTCATGTCTTGATGCCAAAAGAAGATGATGCTTAGAGAAAAAAACAAACACATTATGACAGATACAAATATATATTCACAAAACTTTTAAAAAATTAATTAGTTTTAAGTATATTCATATGATTGTGCAAGTATCACCTGATTATAGAACATTTTCATCTCCACCCAAAAAAGATCCCATACCCATTAGCAATAACTCCTCATTCCCACTTCCCCCAGCTTCTTGCAACCATACTTTCTGTGTCTATGGATTTGCCTATTCTGAACATTTCATAGAAAAGGAATCATACCATATGTAGTCTCTCAGGTCTGGCTTCTTTCACTGAGCATAATGTTTTTAAGGTTCATCCATGTTGTAGTTTATATTAGTACTTCATTTCTTTTTTATGACTGAATAATATTCCATTATATGAGCATACCACATTTTATTTATCCAGTCATCTATTGATGGACACTTGGGTTATTTTCACTGATGCCTTTATTTTTGGGTATGCCTAAGTTTTCTCTGAAAGTATACCCAAGAAACTGGTAATGCACCTCCTAGGAAAGGTTACTGGGTGATGAGAAAGAGCTAATTTTCACTCTCTCTTTTTCTTTTTGTATTTTTAGAGTTTCGACCTATGCCTATTGGTTATTTAAAATACTAATATTTTCAAAATGCCCTCTTCTTATGCCATATTTGAAGAAAAAAAAAGTTTTCTCGTGCCCTAACCGGCTTGGTTCAGTGGATAGAGCATCAGCCTATGGACTCAAGGGTCCCAGGTTCGATTCCGGTCAAGGGCATGTACCTTGGTTGCGGGCACATCCCCAGTAGGGAGTGTGCAGGAGGCAGCTGATCGATGTTTCTCTCTCATCGATGTTTCTAACTCTCTATCCCTCTCCCTTCCTCTCTGTAAAAAATCAATAAAATATATATATATATATTTTTAAAAAGTGTTCTCATGAGGCTCCTGATGCTCACCTGCTCTCCAGGAACTCTTGCTGAGGCTTTCGACTTGGATCTGCTTCCTCCACATAAAATCAGCCCAGTTTACGTTCTATTCCAGTCAACCAGTTAAGCTAATAGTATATGGCAATGTGTAATGGGGAGGATGACCTAGGGGCAGCTTCCTCTATGAAATATTTGAGGACTATGAGAGGTTCCCATGAAACTTAAAAGAGTGTTTCAATTTATAATCACAACTTTCTCCTCTTCCACATGTACCCTGGCTGAACGGAAATTAAAATTGTGTGTGTGTGTGTGTGTGTGTAGGGGTTTTAATCAAGAGATGAGAGAGAGGACGAAACCGGTTTGGACATGCACACACATGTGCTTTCGTGCATGTGTGAGTTAGTCCTGGGGTAGAGGACTTCTACTTTGCAAGAATGTTAGAAGAAGATTAAGAAGGAATAAGAGATGTCCAGTTGAAGAAGTTTCATGTTCTAAGGGGGAAGCTAGCACTTCTAACAGAAAGATCGGGGAGGGATTCAGGAAAATTTTAGCCATTTAGTAAAATCTGAAGGAATAAGTTAGATATGATTCACTGGATAGTGGGGGTAAAGATGGAGGGCATAGTATGGGGATAGACTAAATGGTGAGTAGTTTATTTGGATTTAAAAATTGGATGTGTGTGTGTGGGCGGTGGGATCTAAGGCTGTAGGCTGAGCCATTACTGGGGACAGCCTTGAAAGCATAACTCATTCTTTATTTATAAATGGATGGCCAAAATTCTATATCCTGAAACTCCCAAATTAATCCAATCATGTGAAATTGGAACTATCTTTAGTCTAAAAGTTCAGCTTTTAGACTGTCTTATGTCAGTGGTTCTTAACTGGAGGTGATTTTGCCCATAAGTGGTAATTTCTGGAGATATTTCCGGTCATACCAACTGGGGGATGCTGCTGCCATCTAGTGAGTAGAAGCCGGGAATGCTGCTGAACATCCTATAGCGAGCAGACAGTTCCCACAGCAAAGACTTAAGCCCTGATCTGTCAATGAACATAGGTTACATGAGGAAATAGCAGTTTCACTGAAATATTCTTTCAAAGTAGTTCATATAAATTCTTAACAAATTTCCCCCACCTGATTAATGATTACAAACAGAAACTATTTATATCTGAGAGACTGCATTCTTAGAATCAAGTAGACAAATTGGAGGCACAATATAATAAAGACTATCAACCAGTTATTAAATATTCTTTGATGTCAGCAAATTTAAAATGATTCTAATTTTTAAGTGAGACTAAAAATAAGTTCACAATAAATTAACATAGATCATTACACGATAAAAAGCTCCTTGCAGATATTCAACACTTTTAGCAGAGCTGCTTTGGAGTTATCCATCAATCTACTTAAAATGAAATGCCTTACCTTACAGGATTAAACCCATATGACATTTGCCATGCAATAACATAAGCTTCCAGTTTCATGAGAAGCTACACATGCTTTCAGTGTATTACCTCTGTGCTTCACCAGCAATCCTGAAATGTAGGAATTGTTAGCCCCCTATTTTACAGACGAAGAAACAGAGGCTCAGAGAAGTGCTGACTTGTCAAGCTCACACAACTCATTCAGGGCAGGCTTGGTCTGGCCCATCTGATCCCGGACCCATGCCTCACCACTCTCCCATGCTCCTCCTCCTTCTGGAACAATGTTGATTTCTCTAAATCTGATATTGTCTCAATACATTGGCACATTAGTATTACAAATTAGATTCTCCAGGTGATACAGATCCCCAAACTAAACACTTCATACTCTTGCCGTTACTCACTTACTATGGGACTCAATGCTTTCATGGTTCATGGTTGAGGGCTCAAAATTTTCCTGCCTGTCAGTGCAAAGTAATGCTCTCACTTCTCTGAACTTCCAGGATAATGAGAAAATGGATTAGGTTGGTTAGCTGCCTGGATATTTAAGGACAATCATTTATGTCCTTCTTGTAGCCACAAGGAGACAAATTGTTATCGAGTAATAACATAATAAATAAAATTGTCCTTTCATTGCTTATGACCTTTTATTACAACCTAAAAACTCTTTTCCTCCTTCTATTAAACCTTTTGCCCCACCTCACTCCAGCTTTATCCCAATATTCCAATCTTTTAAGGACCAGGTGGGATCTTGCCTCCTCCATGAATTACTCCCCTATTCCTCCAGATTTTTATTCATCAAAATTAATCTTTGTTCTATGTTTCTACTGGGACTAATGTACTTCTATTTAGTGTTCATGTCTTTTATCTTCATATTTTCTTAGTGTTTCTTAGGTGGGCAAGGGTTGATCATTGTGTTCATTTTTCTAATTTTCCACTTATGAGTCTGTGATGACATTTTCCTTGTGAAGGCAAAAATGAGAGAAGAGAGAGAGAGAGATTAGAAATTATTACAAAATTTAAAGTTTATTTTAAGAGACAAAAAGTTGGCATCCCTATATCAAACCCCCTTATTTTTTGATACTTCTTTATTTTCCCCCTTATTTTTAAAATACATTTATATTGATTTCAGAGAGAAAGGGAGAGGGAGAGAGAGAGATAGAAATATCAATGATGACAGAGAATCATTAATTAGCTGCCTCCTGCCACCCCACATTGGGGATCGAGTCTGCAACCCGGGCATGTGCCCTGACCAGGAATCGAACCGTGCCCCTGGTTCATAAGTCAACACTCAACCACTGAGCAACACTGGCCAGACTCAAACCCCCTTATTATAAAATGTTTTATTGCTTCTTGAAGTCCAAATTTTTGAAAACTGTGGCCCAGTAATATCAAGTACAATGAACACATTGACTAAAAGTCTGAGAAATTAAATCCTTATAATGAATCAAATCAGGGAATAATAATAATGCACCAATCAAAAGATATCAGGTGCTTAATTAAATATTATTATTATTTGGAATTTTAACAAAATATTAAAACAAGAGGGGACTTGACATAGTTCCCTTAAACCTCTCTCTCTTTGTAAGAGCCCTGTGAGCCCCCAAACTGCCGGGGACCATGTGTGCAAGGGAGCGTATTCAGGCACTTCATTCTAAAGTGTCTGCCTTGACAGCTTTTAACTAGAGACTGTGCTGAGCAGAAGAACCTCCCTCTACACCACAACGTAGCTCATCTTTTGATGTCTAAATGGCAACCTGCCACAGATACATGGCCTATTGCAGAAAAATATTGAGCACACGTTTAGGATCAGCAGGGGGCACTCTTAAACAAAAGTACTTCTAACAGCCCACTTTCCCCCTGGGTACAGACACAACACTTTTGTATGTAGGAAATTTGGCTAATCATAGAAGTTGGCAAACCATTTTCTTGAGATTCCTTCAATATAACCGTGGAAATAGAACAATGAATGTGAACACCCTGAGTTGGGATTTAGAAGATACAAGTTTATCAGCTAAGAAGATGGCCTGGTGACTACATGAGGAGCCATGGGGAGTTTGTCTGAGGAGATTCCT
>NW_006299519.1:540622-567667 GCF_000327345.1 Myotis davidii
GAGTCTGCAATTCAGCTCATCTGCAGAGTTAGATTCAGGAATACGATCATCAGAATTTCATATTCAGGTCTTTTTCATCAGCCATGAACTCAACTTGTGTTTTTCCCCCCCTCCTTTTCCTACTCAGCTACCAAGAGAAAAACCACCATTTGAGGGCAAATAAAAATGATAAGACATAGTTTTATCTAGAACATAGACGTTTTGCTTTAAAGAATAAGCGTTGCATCTGTAATATCAAATTAGGTCATCACACTCTTCCTTCTGAATATCAGCCAGAAAGAAACAACAAACTATATTATATCTTGTGCTGTGATTCTGCTGAATTTATAGCTCTTTGAGGTATACCTTTCCTAAATTTCACATTGCAAGTGACACTTTTCTTTCATTATTGTTGTGGGTTTGTGCCCTTCTCCTTCCAAATACAAACACACAAAATACAAAAAGAAAAAACAGACAAGGAAGCAAAAGTATTTAGTAGAGATCCATGGAAAGTTTAGGGCTAGAAGAAGGAAAAGGACAAGCAGGATCAGGAAGCATGACAAGTCCTTTAAGAAAACACCTGTTTCCGATTACACATTTCTTACTTAACATGCAACTCTTGAGTTTAAACATAACATTCCCAAATCCATCAACCACCCCTGGCAATTCTCCAGGTGTTAGCAATTATGTAATGTCCTAAAAAATCATCTGGATTGTGTCAACTCAAAAATTATTGCTTGAGATTTTTAGAAAATTCTTTGCAGGCATTAAGTTAGACTTAAGGCCTCAGTGTAGCATTTATACTGCTTAGCAAAAATAAATAAAATGAAAGATAGATAATCATAAAGAGTCAGTCATTTCTTTGATTTCAGATTTCCCCCAAAAGACTAAAAGTATGGTTTTGCTGTAAGTAGTCAAAGGTAGGCATTGCAGACTCAGCAAATCTTCATAGACCAGACCTCTCTAATTCAGATTTTATAGTATTTAGTATGGGAGAAGTGAGGTTTACTTTTGTATTACTAGAGAGAAGTAGAAATCCCTACCTCAAAACTAGAGGAAAAGGGTATCCTTTTCAATTGGCTTCTCAATCTTTTAGAAACAATGTTGGAATTGCTTTCTAAAATAAAATTTGCAAAAACAAAACCAAACCAAAACACCAACAAACAAAAACCTCTCTTGGTGTCCATGTACATTTTCATCTTTAAATGAAATAATTTCATAATTTACTTTATAAAGTTGCCTGACATGATTAACAATTTGAAAGCCCCTCAACTTGGATAATTGAAAAAATCTTACGGGATGGAAAGAATATGATTTGAAAGAGACTCCTTTGAGAACCTAAAGGAGAGTTTCAGCCCAAACAATGAAAATTGCCTTTATTATGCAGTTATTTTTAATTAAAAATGCATGCATAACAGGGAAAGGAAAGCAATTCTAGACAATGCTCCTGGTAGTTGGGCTGCTTCTTTGAAATTTGGAATTTTTAAGCTTTGTGCTTGAATCCTGTTTTGGCCTGTGTGTCCTCTATAGCATTTCCAAATCTTCTCCACTTGCTAAAACATTGAAGTCAGAGTTAGCTACATTGCCCTCACATGTAACATGGAGTTATTCTTCTGATTCTTAGTGTTTTCCCGTGTGTCTCACTGCCTTCCTGCCCAGCCCTAGTTCACCAAAACAGTTCATTAATAGGAACAAAGTTCACCTAGGAACAAAACATATCACTTATTTTCATTTACGGATTACCAGCAGCATCTTTATATTTTACCAAAACAAATGGCTTGTTTTTGTTGTACAAAAGTACAGTACTCATTCCAGAACGCCCAAACTATAAGAAAAGTGGAAAGGCCACAACATGTAGATGCAATTCCACCATCTAGAGATGACCACAGTTCACATTTTGCTGTGTGTCCATGCAGGCTCCGTAACCACACAGAAATTTCATTTCTTTTCTGACGTTTTCTCCTTTTGATTTAAACCAGCCTTGTCCAGCCTAGGAACACCCTGATTCACCTGCCTCCTTCTCTGTTGCGTGTTCACTAAGCCCTTAGGACAATGAGATTCTGGTCAGCATCAATTAATCTTAGGAACAAAGGCTAGGTCTGTTGACCATAGAGAAAGATCTTTGGTCAAACTAAATATGTCATTTAGGCCTCAGTTGTGTTTCAGCTCCAGGCCCAGAAAAGCAGAAAGATCCCACTGACCACACCCTTGGGAAACCAGACAGAGCAACGCCATGGTTGACATCAGGCCCAGCCACAATGATCAGCTACCCCTATCCTAGCAACAATCAATCAATAGAGACCACGATCCTAACTCCCTTAGTTACTATGATTAATGATTTCTCCCCTATGTAACCCATCCCCTGGAAGCCATGGGGAGCTGGGTCTTAGATAACAGCTCACCTGTGTGACTCCAGGTTTGGCATTATTTCCTTAAATAAACCTTTAGTTTCTTTGCAGAGAACTCCTGTTCAAGTTTGATTGGGCTTAATGTGCACAGGTGAATGAACCCCCTTGGTAAGAGCACCTCCATGCATATCCTGACATAACTGGATCCAATGTTATTTAAATAAACCCATTTACATGGATCATTGTATATGAACCCTTTAAATAAAATTACTGTTTTGTAACCTGCTTTTTTGATTAAATAATATGTCATTTTCTGTGTCAGTAATAGAGATTTATATTACATATATAAATATTACTCTAACAGTTGCATAATATTCCCTTGTGTAAGTATACCATACTTTAGCTAAGTGTATTCTATTAACCCATCATCCAGATTGTTCCTGTCTTTTTGTTATAATAAAGATCTCAAAGATCGATTTGCATATACATTTTATATCCTTGTCTCCTTGGATTTAAATCTTAGAAGTGTATTTTTTTACATTGAAATCTCTCATCCATTTGGAACATGTTTCTGTGTATAGTGGGAGCTTACTCCCTTTTTTCATATGGTCAATCAGTTGTTCCAATACTGTTCATTAGAAAATGGATCCTTGCCCCACTGATTTGAAATGACTGTCATCATTTATTAATTTTCCATACAAATGGGTCTCCTCTATTTCTGAGCCAATGTTGCACTATTTCCATTGCTATACTAAGTTCCCAGGTGGGGATTTAAGACTTAACATCTGGTCAGGGTTCTCTAGAAAACAGAACCAATAAGATATATAGAGATAGATATAAAGAGGAGTTTATTATGGGAATTGCTTCACATGGTTATGGAGGTGAAGAAGTCTCACAATCTGGTGTCTACAAGCTGGATAACCAAGAAAGCTGGTGATATAATTCATTTCAAGGTCCAATGTCTGAAAACTGGAGTGGGGGTTTGCTACTGGTGTAAGTCCCAGAGTCTGATCTAAGGGCAGAAGAGGATAAATGTTCTATCTAAAGAACAGAGAGCAAGAATTGGCTTTTCCTTCACCTTTTTGTTCTGTTTGGACCCTCGATGGATCAGGTGATGCACCATCCCCCGGCATTGGTGAGGGCTATCTTCTTTATGCTATGGACTCAAATGCTCATTTTTTTCCAGAAACACCTTCACAGATGCACCCAGAAATAAGGTTTTGCCAGCTATCTTGGCATCCCTTTGCCCAGTGAAGTTGGCACATAAAATTAACCATCACAATCTAGAACCTTCAATTTCTGTAGTCACCTGCTTGGATAAAAGTTGCTACTGAGGCCATTCTATACACTTCAATGACATTGCTCTGCAGGATGACACAGGGGAAGTCCTTATGTCAGCTAGCTCCGATTTGCACTGTAGTAAGTGCTCTATAAACATTTAATTTCAGGAAATGGCACCCAATAGCTGAAGAAGAGGTGGGATTATTATAAGGGTATAAGATTTCAACAGTACGATGGCATCACGTCTTTCATTGACCTTAGTTTGACGTATGAGAAGGCAGAATAAACAATGCCTGTTTTCCTAGTCTGAATTATGACCTAGTTGAGAAGATAAGAGTAAGAAAGGTGGCAGACAATAGACCTTTACTTATGATAAAGCTGAGATTGGAGAATATGGCTTATATATGCAGGCAACTGGGCTTCTGAATACTGCACTTGAAACAGACAGACTTTATTCAGATATCATTGGCTGTGCTGGATTCCTGCAGGCCACCACCATCAGGGTTGGCCCTTCTCACAGAGACAGAACAAAAGAGGGCACTTGCTTTCTGTGGGAAGGAGAGGGGCAGAGCTTCAGCTAAGCAATTTCTGCTTTCACATCCACCAGTCAGAATAAGTTGTTTCCTTCCCAGGGGTGGTGAAGTACAGCAAGAGCCTAGGAGTGTTAATGTTAAAGGATATCTCCATAGGGATGGAAATAACAAAAAATGGCAACCCCAGTTAGTGACTACTTTATTGAACAGCCCAGGATTTCTTTTCACTTTTAGCTTTAGTATGGGCTTGCCTCTGGAAAAGTTGACTTTAATTCATATGAATTCATTTGGCATATTTTACAAACATTTATTGATTACTTAGTGAGTTTATGTGCCTGGTGTCAGAAATACATTTCCTTTAAGTGTTCTCAAGTTAGCTTTTAGGTCTGTCATCCCGCATACCTTGGTGGATGTGGCATTGGTCACTGGGCCCCTGTTGTTTTAACAGGAACTGCTTCTCTTTCACCCTGAGCTCCAGGACCCACCATGGCAGGGCCATGGCCTATGGGTCTAAGCTCTGACATGCCAAGGTCTGTCTCTGCTGGAAGGAAGTGGCTCCTATGTGAAATTATCTCAAAGACGTTGTGTGGGCTAGCACTGCCCTTTTACTGAGATTCAGCTGGCCCTCCTTACTATCTTATTTACTCCTGAAACTCTCTTCAACCTATTTTCTGTGGGAAAAGTAAACACCTATTCATAGGTATCCAACACCTACTTTTTCTTATGCTTGTTTTTCAAAGGTATCTTACCTCCTAGAAGGGGGCAGCATGGCCCATGAAGACTTCTGTGGACATGTTGGTCAGTTGAACCCAGGAGACCTGCAGGTATGACTAAGAACAAGGAATTGCTGATGGTTTACTAGTCATTGGGTATGCATGTTTGATCTGCCAACTGCCAGTACATTCACACCTGGAAACTTGCACAGGTCTCTCGTATTCCTCTTTCACTTTTCTTGATTTCCCTCAATCACTTTTTAATTCCCACCTAGTCTTTCTCTTACTTGCATTTCTCAAAAGGGTAATCAAGAGTGACTGTCTCAACTTCCTTTATCTTCCATTTCATTCTTCACTCACTGAAATCAGTGTTGGCCTCTCAGCAATCCCCACACATTTCGTGAAGCTGTTCAGGTTACGGTCACTCATAATGTCCCAATTGCCAAATTCAGCATCCCAGTTTTAATCCTCATCTTTATAGACCTTTCTGCTGTATTTGAAACAGTTTACTACTTATCTCTAGCTCATTTGAAGGAGTAGGTGTTGTCACTTAAGACAATGACCCAAACCCTGACACCATCCTAGTCTTGTCTGATATGTATTAGAATTTAAAATCTCTAGGAAATGCTTGGGTAATCTTTGCAAGTTTTGTAAATCCGAACTCTGTATCAGCTACTTTCTGGGATCATTTACATTTTTGGCAGATTAATAACTGCAAATATTTGACTCATGGTGTTTTAATGAACATGGAATTTGAAGGAAAAAAAGCAAAAGGATAGAGTTGTGGCCAAAAGTTAACAGTAACCTTTCACTGGAGCAGAATTATAAAGTGGAGATGGCCTTGAAAAGTATATGATGACTGGTGTGCCCTGACCAGGGACGTGGTGATTCTTCTGCCCTCCATGCAACAATTATAAAGTATGTCTGTGTGGATCCCAGTGGGGTTAAGCTCCAGGTACCCACAGATGTAACCTGCTCATTACCTCCCCTTTTTGGCTTTCTCTCTTGCCTAGCTCACTCTTCCCTGCTTGTGCTTTCTGCACCACTTTCCAAATAAACTATCAGCACTCAAGTCTTTGTCTCAGGATCTTCTGTGGGAGAACCCAAGCTAAGACAGGCAGGAAATCTATCATGTTCCATTCTTCTTCCCTAATATGCTCTTAATAAAGGAATAAATGAATGCTTGAAGAATCTGCATAACAGTGAAGACAATGACTGTTTTCTCCAAGTAGTGAGGGCTCCATTACTGGAATTGAACAAGCAGACTCAAGCCACCCATCCGTGGTATAGTGAATACTATGGGGCCTGCACATGTATCTTTAGGCCCTTGCACGTACCCATTCTCCAGCTGCTGCGAATATTGACTGCTGATGGCTCACAGCTGCATCCCACCCTGGGCACTGCCCTCTGCAGCAAGAACTGCCTCTTCCAAGGTTGTGCTCCCTCCTGGGGGATTGGCACACAATCACCGGCTTGCTGATGTGGGGATAAAAAAACCTGGCTACCTCATCTGAATTTGGGACAATTCTGAAGGTTTATCCAACTTCAGACCTCCCTGTTAGATTGGCTAAGGCCTTTGTTGTAACTGTATTGCTGGCTGGCGTCACCCCCTGCCCAGTCATGCTTTTTTTCTTCTTCTTCTTAAGATGCTCCCAAGAGCAATTCCCAATATACTGTCTGCCTGCATCTCCCCATCTCAGTGCTCAGCTGAAGACTCAGGATACTAAAGAGAGACCCCTTCTATTAGTATGAATTTCAGATCTGATGCTTTGATTTAAAATAGGAAGCATGGGATACATTGGGAAAACTAGAAAGGATTCCAGAAGTTATCATTGTTTTCTTATTCCTCACGAGGCCCAGGGCTGTGAAATAAGCACTTGTAAGGTACCTCACTTAGTTACTGTGTCATAATGGTCCCACCTGCAGCCTTATTCAAGCTTGGGTTACATTTCCCTCTTGTTGGTCTGGTATTTTCAGTGGATGACTGCAGGCCGAGGCATTCTTCACGCCGAGATGCCATGCTCAGAGGAGCCAGCCCATGGCCTACAACTATGGGTTAATTTGAGGAGCTCAGAGAAGATGGTAGAGCCTCAGTACCAGGAACTGAAAAGTAAAGAAATTCCTAAACCCAATAAGGATGGTGTGACAGTTGCTGTCATCTCTGGAGAAGCCCTGGGAGTAAAGGTAAGCCATGCTGCTGTGTGTTTGTGAAAGCTGAGGTGCTCAATGACATAGGTTGGCCCTGTCCAGATTGTCAGTTCTCACTGGGTTCATCACAGTTCATGTGCCACAGTTCATGGGCTGGACTTGCTTCAGAGGTGTCAGAATAAGTGGAACCTAATGGACCCAGAATTTTTTGCCACATGCAAACCCAGAGAGTTAGAAAAATTATAAGAAAACAAGTTCATATTAAAAATGTGGTCAAAAAGCAATTTTCAAGGTATATCTTAATGTGTGTGCAGATTTAATGTCTTTCCTTTTGCTTATTATGCAAGTTTATAGCCCCTTGGAACTGCAAGATCACCAACTCTAAGAAACAAACAAAAACAAAAACCAACTCCACTTCCTGAAGGTTTATTTTAAAATTAATTTGAACATTTATTTATCCTGTACTTGTTTTACCCTGTACATTCTTCTCAACTAAGACTGTAATATTTCAGCTTAGGTTCCCACCATTTTAATCACGTTAGATCAACTGATGCTAAAGATTATGGACAGATTTGTGGTAGGAAAAGGGTATGCTAGGTACTATGTCAGATGCACATGAGAACTGCTGCTGGGGAGGCCAAGTTCAAAGTAGCAGCCATCTGGGGAGTTAGCTGCATAGAGTGGTCTCTTAGGTAGTGTTTCCCAGAAGCAAACCCAAGATGAGAATTCATGTGTAACTGATTTTAAAGGAAGTTCCCCTGCGGGGCAGTAAAAGGAACCAGGATAGGAAGGGCATGAGCCAAGCAAGGGTATCATCTTAGGTAAAGTGCCAAAGAGGATGGGCACTCAAGGATCAGTCCACCTCCAAGTTGTCCTGATCCACCCCAGTGCTAGGCAGCTGGGCTTTCATGCTGTCTTACCCCAAGTCATTACTCATGGCCCTTGAGTTTCTGGTGGGGGGGGCACAGAAATGAGATCCCAGGGGACCTTATAGGGGTCCTGACACCCAGTTTCACACAAGCCAACAGGAGCTGAGAGCATCAAGAAATTAGGAACCACTTTGCCATTCTCCCTGTGGGCAGCCAGCACTTCAAACTACTTTACACACTAATTTATATAAACTTAAATTTTGTTTAGATACACCCACAGGGACAGTGGCTTGGCAGTGGCTTCTAGCCAACCACTCAGTGGGGTGCATTTCATGGGCAACAGATGTTCATGATTTTTGGTTGGCACTTACAGATTTTGTATTTCCTATGCTATAACCACAGTTCTTTACCTGTACCAGGCCTGGGCATGTGCATTATTTTGCATTGTGTTTTCAGTGCAAACAGAAGTAATTGAAGGAAAAAAAGTCAAAATGTGCTCCCTATTAAGCAAATATATCATCCTGCTCTCTATGTGTACTTTGCAGTTGGGAAAATGACCCTTCATTGTATTTCTGTGACTCATTTCTGTTTCATCAATCATTGGGCAGTGCCCTTTCCAGTGGTATGGCAAGAGTTCCCTTCCCTTCAGCGCCACAGAAGACAATTCAGATACTGTGGGGTCTTTCTGGTGTAAGGCAAAGGACGTAGCTGTGTATGGAGTCAGTCAGGGAGGCCTAAGGAGAGCTGAATTCATGCACATGAGAAGCTGAATCCTCTGTTTCCTATGGAGCTTCTCACTCCATGTTTCCAGGACTCTAATGTTCTAGGGACATGTCAGGAGATACCTCCGTCTCCACTTCAACCAGAGCACAAGGCTTTGTGGAATTGTCCTTAACATTTCCTTTACAAACAGTGTTGAGCTGTCTGCAGCTAAAATGAGAAATGAGACCACTGATTTAATAGGCAAGCAAAGCCAGCAATGTCACAAATCCTCTGAGTTCACAACTGCTTTTCATTTATAGAAAACACAATGCCATTTTAATGTCAGAGCTGATTCCAATTACAGGCACAAGGACATTTAAAGCACTTCCAAGCAGCAGACTGCATAGTCTTGCAGTCATAATCAAGAATTAGAGATGAACGGTAATGTTTTAACTTTGTAAAATAATGTCTTGATAGCTGCTGGCCTCTAAGTTTTCTTATTTTTGTTGAGTAAAATCATTGAAGTGAATTACATTTTCCTAAGTCAATGATGGTTTTTATTATGAGAGAATTTTAATAAGGAACTCTTCCAACCCTGTTTAGTATTAATTTGAATTTTGAGAAACAATGTGTTGTTGTGGGTACCAGTATGGATGCTGGAGACCAATGGCCTAGATTAGAATTCCCACCGTGAAGCAGCTGTGTGGTTTTGGTTAAGCCACTTAACCTCTCTATGTTTCAAGGTTCTCATCCATCATATAGGATTGCTTAGAGGATTAAGTGAGTTTTTTATACGTTAAACTACTAAAACAGCATCAGACACATTGTCAGCACCACATAAGTAGTCGCTGTTACTATTATTATTTTGGTTACTTCATGTTACCTTGGGTAGGAGCTGGGCTGAGATTTATGTGTGCTCATTATGCTAAAGGGACTTGCTGGGATTTGACAAAGGTAATTAACTTGCTTTGAAGAAAAAGACACCAACATGAGTCAGTGTAAAGATGGGGGACTATTGGCCATTTTTTTCTGGATCTCATAAAAACATAGTTTTCTACATCTGAAACCTTAAATTATGTTCACCAAGGACTGACTGGATCATAAAAAGTCTAGATGTTCCATAAAACAAACTGGAGATAACATTAGGTTAAATTACCAGGTGGGGCTTAGAATATACCTTTTCAAGAGATTGATGTGCTTATCCTACCTAATAAAGAGGGAGTGTGCTAATTGACCCTCCCGCCATTGCAAAGATGGTGGCACCCACAGCCAATAAGGAGGGAATATACTAATTGACTGCCCACCCTCAAAGATGGTGGTGCCCACAGCCAATAAGGAGGGAATATGCTAATTGACCCTCCCGCCATTGCAAAGATGGTGGCACCCACAGCCAATAAGAAGGGGATATACTAATTGACTGCCCGCCCTCAAAGATGGTGGTGCCCACAGCCACAAGATGGCGGCACCCAGTCCCCTCAGCTCTGCTGGGGTGGCAGGCACATGGCAAGGCCGGGCCCACCCTGCGCCTGCTTCCAGAGTCCCCCAGTCCCCTCAGCTCCCCAGCTGCCCAGGGCTGGCCGGAGACACAGGCAAGCCTTGAATGGCGGCTGCCCAGCTGCCCAGGGCTGTCTGAGGCTCAGGTAATCAGGACAGCCTGAGGCTCAGGTAATCAGGGCCGGCTGAGGCTTGCACTGATGGCAGTGGCAGCAGCAGAGGTGTGATGGGGTGTCACCTTCCCCTCATCACCGGGTCGCCTCCTGACCCTGAGGGCTCCCGGACTATGAGAGGGGGCAGGCTAGGCTGAGGGACCCCCCTCCAGTGCATGAATTTTCATGCACCAGGCCTCTAGTAACTAATATAGTCAACAGCAACTCCCACCCCCACAAGTAAAATATCTAGAAAATGTAATTAGTGACCATTCCAGCACTTCTCTAACTTCAAAATTCATGATCACCTGGGTGTCTTGTTAAAACGCAGATTCTGATTCAGCAGGTCAGGGTGAGGCCTGAGTGTCTGCATTTCTAACCGCTCCCAGGTGATGCTGAAGCTGTGGTCTGGGGACCACTATTTGTAATGTGTATAATGACCATGACATCCAAGGCAGGGGGCTTACTCATCACTAGGACCAGTTTGATTATGAGCTTATAGAAGATTTTAGGGTTCAGCTCTGTGGTTTTTGGCAAATCTTATTTAACCTTTCTGGACTTCAGTTCCTACACCCACAAAAAAGGCGAGGGGGTTTTGTGCAAGATACTATTTAGCTTTTGCAAGCAATTCAGCTGTCCTTTTGCTAGTCCCAAGACAGATGTGTCCCTGTTTCTCAGTTTATATGTGTTTCAGCCCTTGGGAAGCCACAGCCAATTTTGAGCAAGATTCTGCCAGAAGAACACAGTCTAAAGTGAAGGCTGAAAGTGGGGGGGCGGAGGGGCGCAGATAAAGATGGAATACTTAGAATAGTTTCTGTCACCTCTGGAAGGTCAAAATCACATGTTTATTTCATGAGAGTCTGAAATCCTTCAAACCCCATTCCATCCTTATCAGGCAGCCAATCAGCAATATTTATTGCCAGTTTTCTCTGAAACATGATTCTTTTTCCAGCAAACGCCTCTACTTGCCTCCTGCTGTTTTAAATTCCATTATGTCAGAAGGAAACCTTAAGGGGGCCTCAGCCCCATGGGGTCAGAAAAAGGCAATCCAGAGCCAGACTGCCTGGGTCAAGGCCAACACCACCACTGACAAACTTTAAAGAAGTCACTTGTGCTTGAGGGGCCTCAGGGTACTCATCTGAAAATGGAGGTGCTTATACTGACCCCGAGGATCATTGGGAGGATTAAATTGGTTAATATGTGTACAAACTTAGAACAATACTCCTTTGCAAAAACTGTGTATAGTGTTTGTGTGCCCTATAATTGTAACAAAAGAATCTTCCTTCTGAAGGACAGACTGTATACTACTATTCATGTATTGGATGATAACCAAACGTTTAAACATTCAGTTTCCAAAACAGCCTCATGTAATTCACTCAGATCTTGTTACCATGGTGTCTCCAGGGCCTGAATCAATGCCTGATACATACAACACAATCAAGAAATACTTTTCTGGGTCCATAAGTGAAATCATTAAAATGTCAAGGAATGTTGGAATGAGAGAAATGTAGGCAAAGTAGTAAGAAGATAAAACAATATAGGGATTAAGAATTACTGTAATAAGCTTAATATGAGCTAGCTAAAGAGTTGAGAGAACAATAAAATAAGCTAAACTATATTTTAAAATAAAATAAACTATTTAAGGAATTAGGTAGTAGGGAAATGAAAACCAGATTGATGTTTTTCCTTTAAAAGTGAACACCAGGTTGTTTTTCAAGACCCAAACTGTTTCCTGCAGGTTTCTTAAATTGAAACAGTGACAACAATGAGGAGCAGAGGTTTGGGGCTCGTGGTTCTCTTTTGGGGTCCACAGGAAGGCGTCTTGCCTGCTTTAGCATCTTTACTGTGGGAACACATAGCAGCTTTCAATGCATCCCTGCTGGATATATCCGTTCTTTACCGTGGTTTAGCTCCAGCAGGCATTGGAAGACCCTGTGTTCCTTGGGCAGTTCTCTCCCAGCTAAAAGCAACCTGCTCACTAAGCAGCCTGTGTTGGTTGTGGGTTGGTATGAAATGTATAACCAAGGCTGTGGTTGTCACCTCTGATAGAGTCTCCAGGCTGTGGCAGGCCATTGGCGTCCACACATGCAGAAATACACACATACACTGTCCTAGACCAGAACTAGGGAGAAACACCTGAGAAACCAGAGAGAAAACCACATTTTCCAGCTTCTGCTTTCATTTGAAACACCTTATTAGCATACACAATTTGTCAGTATTCCTTCTACCTTACTTGGATTTAAAAGTTACAGTTTATGTAGCTTTCAGGGAAATACTTTTATGGCATGTCCAAGCAGCAGTGGGGTTTTGACAGTCATAATACTAGAGAGTAAACTTAGAACATTGTTGCATTGTACCTATTTCTCTATTTCAGGGAAAATTTGGATTCTTCGAATGTATGTTGCACATTTTAAATAGATCTTGCTAACTTTGCAGTTGACCTCGAATTCTCAGCTCTTCCCCTCACCTACCTTTCCGAGTTGGCTTCTGTTCACTTTGTGATATGGGGAGAGCTTGAAAGAACAACTCTCAAAATAGCATTTTAAAAACTATTAAATCAGGAAAACAGGTAGCACATGCACACCTTGTGTTTGTTTTTTTTTTTCTCTTTTTGCCTTTGAAGTACTCCAGCAAGTTCATGGATCTAGTTCAAAAAAGAATGATAGATATTCTCCTAATGGCAGAGATTGCGTTGGAGGCAGTGGGTTTGTGACAAGGAGCTTGTGATAACGGGCTCCAGCTGTCCCCCAGCGCTCACAGAGGGAAAACAACCCCTGCTCAGAAAGGAGTTCTCCCTTCCAAAGGCCTCTCTGTTAATTTATTTTATTTATAAATCAGTGCTCTGTGATAGATTTAAAAACTGGAGATTCTAAAAGCATTCCCTTTGGGCTGAGGGGTTGGGTAAGGATGGACCTGAGACTTCTCTCAGTATGTCTTTTCTTTTTAATTTGGAAAATGTAAAGACATATTTAAAACATCAAGTTAAACCAGAACAGAAAAAAAAAACTTGAAATGAAAAACAAGTGGAAACAAATGAAGAACCTAACATTTGTGTAAAGATATCAACAACATTACCACACAGAGAAAATATTTATTTTAAGGGCTTTTAAACATAGTTCTCTGAGTGTACATTTTTAATGGGAAACATACTAAAGACAAAAAGAACAGCACAAACTTTTGAACTTCATAGTTTTTTTAAATTGAATTTATTGGGGTGACATTGGTTAATAAAATTATATGGGTTTCAGGGGTACAGTTCTATAGTACATTATTGGTATATTATATTGTGTGTTCACCACCCCAAGTCAAGTCTCCTTCCATCACCACTTTACCCCCTTTCCCCTCCTCTATCTTCTCCAACCCCCCTTTGCCTCTGGTAATCACCATGCTGTTGTCTGTGTCTATGAGTTTTTATGTGTTGTTGTTTTTTTGCTTAATCCTTTCACCTTTTTCACATAACCCCACAACCCCCCTCACCTCTGACAGCTGTCAGTCTGTTCTCTATGAGACTGTTTCTAATTTGTTTGTTTATTGTTGTTCATACTGGCATTACAATTTTATTTTATTTTTTTTCTTGATCCTCACTTGAGGATATATTTGTGTGTGTGCGTGTATTTGTGTATATATATCTATATATACATATATAGACATATATATATAAAATAAAAGCATAATATGCTAATTAGATTGGACATCCTTCCAGACGACCTAAAAAAAAATTCTCACCTGATATTTTTTCACTGATTTTTAGGGAGAGTGGATAAGAGAGGGAAAGGCAGAGTGAAACATTGATGTGAGAGAAACACATTGATTGGTTGCCTCCAGGCCAGGGAGGAACCTACAAGCAAGTACCTGCCCTTGACTGGAATCGAACCCAGGACCTTCGGTCCACAGTCGACGCACTATCTACTGAGCCAAACCAGGCTAGGGCCACTTGAGGATATTTTTCCATGGATTTTTTAGAGAGAGTGGAAGGGAGGAGAGAGAGAGAGAGAGAGAGAGAGAGAGAGACATTGATGTTGCCTCCCACACTGGCCCCAACCAGGGGCGGGGATTGAACCTGCAACCCAGGTACGCGCCCTTGACTGGGAATCAAACCTGAGACCCTTCAGTGTGTGGGCCGATGCTCTAACCACTGAACACCACCAACTAGGGCAGCATTACAATTTTAAAACAGTTTTAAAATCAAACAAATGAGTAAATTTGTTATATTTTTAGGAATCAAGATTTTCAGTGTAAGAAAAATAGGTACAAATGCAAAAGACAAGAGTGAAGAAAAATACTGTTACATTAAACATTGAATGGACATTTAAAAAAATAGATGTCCATTATCTATAAGGTAGTTTCTAGAGAACTAGTATGTTTGATCATTTTAGGAATCCAAGATTTTTAACAATGCAATTTTATGTTTCTGATAACCATTTCATTTTCTTCTGGTTCTTATTTACATTGATTTTTCTTTTTTGGTCCATGTTTAATTAGATGTTATGAAGAATTCTAAAAAAAAGTCCCACCTATGAGAGTCAAAATCACGCAATGAATTCTGGCTGAAATTCCCTTTTGAGACATTAAATAAATGTATTTTAATGGGCGAATGTAGGGAGAGAGGAAAGGAAATTCCAGCATAAGGCAGAGAGCCTTCTGGGCTCCCTTTGACATAGAGCAAAGGGGAAACAGAGCATTTGAGGGGAAGAGATATTATCAAGTGCAAAGTAGAAATGTGGAGTTCGTTTCACCATCTCTGTCTCCTTGCCACTATTCACCAAAGTCCAACGTACATCCCCACTCTTCAATGAAGCCTTCTTAGCTGCCCTAGATCCACACAGCCATCTGTCAACCACACATAAGGTTTTTGGAGTGGCAGTTATTTAATTCATGTGTCCCCATTTCTCTATGAGCTCTGTTCATTCAGTCATTAGGCACCTGCTGAGTGCACATCATGCAGTGCCCTAGAGATACATGAATGAGATACAACCATTGTCATCAAGATCACAGTCTAGCTGGGGAGAGAAACTGATAAACATCAGCAGTATAATGTGATATGAGAAATGCTAAAATAGCAGTATGTGAAACTTGCATGGTAATCTGGAGGAGGGAGAATTGATTTTGCTTGTGTGGATGGAGGGAGGGAAAGAAAGAAAAGAGAGGGGGCAGAGGTCGTGTCTTACAATACTATATAATAATCCTATATAATAAAAGGATAATATGCAAATTGACCAAGCAGCAGAACGACTAGTCACTATGATGCTCACTGACCACCAGGGGGCAGACACTCAATGCAGGAGCTGCCCCCTGGTGGTCAATGCATTCCCACAGGGGGAGCACCACTCAGCTAGAACCCCGGGCTGAGGGCTGGCGAGTGCAGGGGCGGTGGCAGGAGCCTCTTCCGCCTCTGTGGCAGCACTAAGGATGTCTGACTGCCAGCTTAGAGCCGCTTCCCATGGGTGCAGGCCAGGCTGAGGGACCACTCCCACCCCTCCACCCCGCCCCTGAGCTCAAATGTTGTGCACTGGGCCTCTAGTGATTTGTATAAAAGGCTTGGATAGTAGGAGTGTAGTAAGTGTGTGGGGATTGTGATGGGATGGGGTGCTGCATAGGCAACCAGATTTGGTGGGGTTGTGACAAGGAAAAGGGAAATGATGCAAAATATTGGGCTGGAGAGAATCTAAAATCAAGTTTGTCTATTCCTGGATTTTGCCTAAGGCTGACTTTGGTTGTATGTATAGTCCTGCATCTCTCTCTCCCAGGGTTTTCCATAGCATGGTTTGTGGTTAGGGTAGGGAGGGGTACTATGTGCAGTCCTGTCTCATCTTGAATTTTACAAAGCAATTCATTGTATAGGACCTGCCCAACACAGACCATGTAGCCCAAGCAGATGATCGGTATCATTCCACAGACAAGTGCAAAACTTGGTTCTGATTCAATGTTGAGAATAGGCACAATTAGGTCTGTTAGTCTTGTTGTAAATCAGAGGACACCAAAGAAATGCCCCCAGCACTTCAAAGACTTGTCCTGTGGTAGGCAGCCATAGTTGGCACTTCATTTGCAGTTAGGAATGTTAAAATAAACAGTGGTCTGCATCTGATCAGATCAGCTGCACAAAAGCTTGCTCTTGCCCAGGGCAGCCCACTCATCCCAGAAATACAATTCTTGGTGTGTACAAAGGGTGCCAGATGTTCCTAGTCCTTCAAGATGTCCCGGCTGACCTAATCACCTAGGAAGTACATTCCAATGGTGTTGACAAGCCCTACTTTGCCAGTAAATGAAGGGATAGGTGCACTTTTAAACCAGAAGTTACATCTGTGCCATTCATACATCATTGGCCCTAGTAGTTGGGATTGAAAATTAACAAGGAAATTTTGACTAAGAGGATAATGAAAGCTATAAAAACAACAAGGTGTCACCTTCAATAAAGATGAGTGACCACTTTGCATATTAGTGTAATCACTTCTATGGCTGTCAAGACTTATACTTTTTGGATATAATAAGTCTTTCCCCAGGAACACATTACATATATGTTCTCTAGCCACAGTGAAATATACAGGACAGCTTCAGGGAGCTTCAGAGGCTCTTGTATGTTGCATTAAAAGCTGAGCCCTTGTGGATATACATGAGATAGATGTCAGTATTTTAAAGAACTGTATTGGCATATATACTGTAGAAAGCTATGCTGTTGATAGCTGTAAACACTACTTTATTTTGACTGCAGCACAAGTTCTTGAGATCATGAAGCTTTTAAAAAATTGGGTCAAACATACTAAAATGTACTGAGAAAATTTGGTGTCAGATATAATTATGATTACTTGAAGGTTAATTAAGAATTCTGACAGGTAAAGAAAGCCCTAACATAAGCTGAAAAATCTATTACATTATCAAAACTGTACCATCAGAGAGTCAATCCTTTGACAGTATGATAGATTGAATAGTACATGGACTGTGGAGTCCAGTAGACCAGACTTGGGTCCAAATTTTAGCTCTGTTGTTTAATGCCTCTGTGACCTTAGGAAAATAATTTTTGAGCTTTTATTTATCTGTTCAATGGGGATAATAATAAATAATATTTGAATTATTTGTATGTTATATAATGTGCCTATGGACAAAGAGGGTACTTAACAAATATTTATTTCCTTTTTCGTGTCTTCCTTTCTGTTCCCACATTCCCTTTTATTATTAGTCTTTACTGATAACAAATCTCTAGAACATCTTGGGAAAGAAAATGAAAATGGCTAATATCTTTTGTGGGCTCACAAGTTACTAATTTCTAAACCCAGAGCTGTCCAATGAAAATATTATGAGACCAATATGTAATTTAAAATATTCTGTCGACACAAAAAAGTAAAAAGAAATTAATTCTAACGATATACTTTAACCCAATTATTCAAAATATCATTTCAACATATATCAGTATAAAGATATAATGAGATATTTTGTATTTTTGTACCAAATTTTTGAAATCCAATGTGCAGTTTACACTTAAAATACATCTCACTTCACACTGGCCACATTTCATGTACTCAGTAGCCTCATATGGCTAGTGATAACTATATGGAGCAGTGATGTCCTAAGTGCTTGACATGTATTCATTCTTTTCTCCTTATTTAATACTAGTAGCCTGGTGCATGAAATTTGTGCACATTAAAAGGGAATTAATTAGAGGAAATACTTTAATATTGCTATTTGCCCTTTCTCTATAATAGAAGTGTCAGAGATGAAAGAAAATTAGTAAAATGTATATGAAAATCTCCCTCCTGTCAGAGTCTTGGGCGTGCCACAGAATCTAGAGTCAAGTCCCCGCCCACCACCTGCAAGTGCTTCAAAAGCGCAGGAGACCCAGACCCAGCTGGCCCCACCCCCATTGGGTGATACCCAGCCCCAGCCAGCCCCACCCCTGTCAAGCCCCTCTGGGCTGGGGGCACAGCCTCAGGTCCCCCAGCCAGGCGCCAGGTGGGGGACACAGCTTCAGGTCCCCTGTCAAGCCCCACTGGGTGGGGGGCATGGCCTGAGGTCCCCATCAACCCCTGCTGGGTGGGGGACGTGGCCTGAGGTCCCCTGGCCCTGCACTGGGGCAGGGGGCACAGCATGAGATCTCCTGGCCTGGTGTCGGGGCCGGGGGCATGGCATGAGGTCCCCAGTCAAACCCTGCCGGGCGGGGGGCACAGCCCTAGGTCCCTCACCCAGGCCAGGCACCATGTAGCCTCAGGTCCCTGCTGTTCAGTTGTGATGTTATGGTGTCCCAGCTAATTTGCATATTCCTCTATTATATTTAATATGGGTTCTCTGAAAAATATGTCTTATGTTTAATCCCAGGGCAGTGAGAGTGAGGGAGAAGGGAAGTGAGGCAGATACTTGCTTTGCTGGTGCAGAATACCTATTCAGAAAACTGGACCTAAAGACTTCCTAATGGAGAAAGAAAGAGGAAGAATTTTTCTGTCGTCCTACATCTTCCATTCCTTTTAGGGCAAAGTCTGCCCCATGGGAGCTAATTTTGTGCTCTTCTGAGTTGTGATACCTAGTCCCTTGAGGCAGCCTCTGAGGAGGCCATTTACCACATCCTGTGGCTTGGATTTTCACTCAAGTCTGGGTGTGGATCCAGAGATTCAGTAGGTCTATCAGGTCAAGCCCAGGAGCTCTGGAGCTTCTGTATCTCCCACCAAAGTGGGAGCAATCAATGCCGTTCAGAATTTGGTAGTCAGGAAGAGGCCAAGGCTGCTAGGGATGACAACAGTGATGGCACTGAGGGGTCTCCATAAGTGGCCAAGAACTCAGGAGCTAAAGCTGAGAGACTCTGAGGAGGCTCATAAAATGTGTCCAATCAATTTCTCAAACAACCTAATGTTGGAGGGAACTGAGACATTCTAATGAGATGGCTGCTGCCCAGTTTGTGTTCTTAAACACAAGCTCATATAGGTCATTACCAGCTTGACACAGCTCAATATAAATCAGTTTTTCTGCTAAGAGCAGGTTTTTATCCACAGAAACTTAAAAGACAGACAGGGCCTGAGAGAAGAGATAGATATTGAAGGTTACAGAGGACATTCTTGACCCATCTGTAATTTGCTCAGGAGCTGACCATTTCTCACTTGCCCAGGAATTCCTGAACCATTTCCTGTCCCAGCTGGGAGCTAGGTACTGACCCTTCCATAGGTCTCCAGCCTGTCAGCAGATTTAGTTGGACAGAAACATTCCATTCGTTTACTTCTTCCATTGCTGTAATGGACAGGGTATTAAGATCTGAACGAAGTCCTTAGAGCAGCATGAGTCTAGAATTGATAGTATGAGATGCTGTTCAAAGCCCACCAAGAACTACTCTTCCTTTTTCTTCTGGAATTTCTATTGGAATCAGAATGTCTGGCAGCAATAGACATGAGAGATCAGCTCTCCAATTCCAACACTTTGCAGATGAGGATGCTGCAACCCAACTAAGCAAAAAAGTCTTTCCCAAGGTCAGACAGCTCATTGTAGAAGGAATCTGGACCCACACTTGGGTTTTTAATTTTTTCCCCATTTTATTTGCACAGTACCCTTGCCTTATCATACCATTTAGCTCCTGTACTTAAACTTGCTGAGTGTCTCTATAGTTTGGGAATACCATAGTTGGTTTTCATGGAAAGAAGTTTCTGAATGAACCTCTCTCTCTACACCAATAGGGTACCTTCATGTCTGTTCAAACACACACCTCTGACCATGCCACAATGTCATGCAAATGATCACATAGGAGAAGCCCTGTGCCATAATAAATTCTCCCTTAATCATATCTGCACAAAGTTATCAGTCCCCAGAGCTCTATAAAATCTTAACTTTGCCAAATAGTTTCTCATCTTGATGCACTTTCTTGCAAGAACTCATAAAAATATCTTAGTAAATACCAAATGTAACTAATAGAAATTAAAAATGTTATAAAGCCTGGTGAAGAATATTCTAGCATTGGTTCATAGATTTGCTGACTCACCTTGGAATACCTTACCCATGGATGGGTGATAAGGGATAGGAAGGCTCCCTATTGTCATATTCGGGGATCATTTGTGGTTTTATTGTACTTTTCAGCCTTTTTAGGATTATAGATGGATTGGTCATATAAGAGATGAGCATATGCTCTTTCTCTGTTTTTAATTTTCAAAAAATTAGAACATTTGTAAGCCAATTTTGTTCAAGAATGCTGACTCAAAGGGTGAAGAAATCAAAGTCCAGTTTCACAATTTACATGTCTGTGATTAAATTTCAGGACTGTGAAATCCTCTTCCCCTTTACCTTTCCTATCCTCACTACTCCCCTAAAAACCAAAAGGTGAGAAGGAGAGGGACACGAGTGTTACTGTTGATTAAAGTGCTGCTTGAAAAGGATGGTGTAGAGAATAGACTGCTGGATACTTTGGCCATGACCAAAATTCTTGGTTAGATGCACAGTTTGATGCTCAAGATTTTTCACAATCATTATTGTTCACAAAAGTTAAATATGTTGTCTGGCCCTCTCTAACTCTCACCCTATACAGAGCCATTGGCATTTTGCCTAAGAGTTTCTTGTTTTCTCTTTATGTAGCACTTCATGTATATGTCAAAATATGATTACAGGGTTTTAATCCTTCCCACGATACCTTTGGCACTGGGGACGGAAACTAATCTCCCACTCCTTATCAGAATTCTTTAAAATAACCAAGAATTCAGAAATCAGAGTGCTTTGGATGGAGGACAGAAGACATCATTTTGTTGAAGACCATCAGCCTATTCTAAACAGTGAGAGTTGCAAATTTGATTTAAATAATGTGGTAAATCAACTTTTCATTTCCTCAAAGCCTTAAGATCTCCAGGAAAAAGAGGAAGGTATGGTTATTCACAAAGGGGCCGAAGGGGTGTGGTAGTGAGTTTCCTGAGTGTGTAAAGGTATAAGTGGTAGAGAAAACGTTCTGTGTTTGGTTTTCTCCCTAGTGCAAAGCCCAGCAGACTATGAGAGTGGGAAAGTGGTGGGAGAAGGCAAGGAGATTGGGAAGCCCTGTGGGAGAAGCACTAGATGATGACAAGAATTCCTTATGGCGTACATCTTCCTGTTAGTTCAGGTTCCTGAACTAGTTAGGGAAGTTTTCTGCATTGAGGCTCTTCCTTGTGGTTGGTAGAAACAGAACCTACCTGAAATAGATCCAAGTGTATATGCAAACATAATAATGACAAAGAATATTATCATCAAGTGGGGAAAAGAGTTAACTGGGACAACTGGTTAACCATTTATAAAAAGAAACCAGTTTAGCTCATGATCTCACACCTCATAGTAATATAGATATGGCATAGATCAAAGAATAAAATGCTTAAAATGTTGAACTAGAAAAATATAGGCAAATATTTAATTTCATCTTTGGATGGAGAAAGACTTTCTAAGTTTAAAAGCATTGGAAAGAAAAGATTGATAGATCTGTCCCATATTAGAACTGCCATCAATGCGATTAAAGGCTAAAAACAAAGTGGAAGATTTTTATGACAGATATTATTAAAGACTAATAACCTTACTTTACTTAAAAAACACATCTCATATAAATTGGTAAGAGACGCTCCCAACCCCTTGACCGCACAGCCCCCAAATTCTCTACTCCCTCTCAGAGTCATACTTCACAGATGATTTGTCTGCACACACTATCTCTACTTCCCCACTTCCCCAATACTCTCAACCTGGTCTCTACCCTCATCAGTGCACTGAGTCACCACTGACTTCCATGTGGCCAAACTCAGAGGTCTTTTTTACCCCCCTAAAGTTAACTCTTCCTTTCCATGGGTTGAATGCTCCCTCCTCCTCATTTTGGCCTCTGAGATAATGCATTCTTGTGTCTCTCGATGCTCCTTAATCCTCAGTTTCTTTTCTTAGGTAGGTACCTTTCCCTCTACAAGACCCCTAAAATGCTCAAGTTCCCTGGATCTCAGTCCTGAGTCCTCTTCTCTGTCATTGAACATCATCTCCCTAGGTGACTATCCATCTCATGTATTTATAGCTGTATAGTATCCCATGTTGTAAATGTACCACAGCTTTGTTGTCCTCTCATCTACTGATGGGCACTTGGGCTGTTTCCAGATCTTAGCTATTGTAATTTGTGCTGCTATGAACATAGGCGTGCATATATTCTTTCTGAATGGTGTTTCAGGTTTCTTAGGCTATATTCCTAGAAGCGGGATCACTGGGTCAAATGGCAGCTCCATATTTAATTTTTTGAGGAAACGCCATACTGTTTTCCATAGTGGCTGCACCAGTCTGCATTCCCACCAGCAGTGTCATTCCATGGATTTATATGCCATTTATAGTCTTGTAACTCCCACATTGATATTCACAACACAAGTCTAACCTCTGAGCTCTGTGTACTCTCTCTACTTGACAGACATTTGCATGGTCCCCAGGCATGTCAAATTTTAAATAGCAAAAGTTGAAGCCTTGTTTTCCCCTACCCCCACCTGTCTTGACAACAGACAAAGGAAACCTGTCTTCATTTTGGTGTTCTCCATTTTAATGAATGAATGGCACCATCACTTGCTGCTCAAATTTAAAACACGGTGGTCATCCTTAGTCCTTCTCCACGCCAACCCACATCCAGTCTATTAACAAAACCTTTCTATTTCCAAAATAGATTTTAAATCTATCTATCTCTCTCCCTGTCCAACCCTGGCCAGGCCCACTGCAACAGCCTCTTCAGGGGGCTCCTCTCCTATTCTTACTTCCTTCTCCACATAGTAGCTCAAGACATCTTTTTAAGATACATTTTGGGTCAACATGTTGTCATTGAACTCTAAAGAAATCCTAAATACCTTACTCTGATTTACACCTGAGTGAGTTTTTTCTAATTCTTTGAACTCATCTCATGCCATTCTCTCCAGCAACTTCTTTATGGGTACATATTGTTCTCCACTCAGTTCCTGATTCCTCCAAGCTCTGTGTTGCCTCCAGGCCTTTATACCTGCTGTGCTCCTTTCTCTGTTCAGAAACCTCTTGCTTCCACCTCTTCTCATTTGAGGCCTTCTATTCCCCATTTATGTTCTCTCTCTGTACTCTATTTCTTTTACAGTCTGTATAATTTTATATTTATTTTGTTAAATTGTCTACCTCACTAGAAAGTAAACGCCACAAAGTCTGACCAGATCTTTTATTCACCGATATACATATTCAATGACTAGCACACTATAGGCTCTCTATCAGTATTTCTCAAATGAGGGAACTAATTAATAATGAATAAAAACTTAAATAGGTTGATGAGAAGATAGTTTATAAAAAGGGAAACACAAGTAGTCTAATATACATGAAGCACCTAGAATTGTACCTGTTAGGTACTAAACCCTATATATATTTAGATATTGTTTTATATTAATAATGTTTAATAGTATTTGGTAAATTAAAATTAGTATTGTCACCTAAACTGATAGTCAAATTAAAAGAGTAAGGAGATAATCAACTTCTGCTTCTTAAATTAGATAAGATTAAAAATATTAGATGCTCAACATTTTGATGAGATAGGTACTATTTACAGATAGTTACTAAGTGACTTGACAAAAAACAATTTGGATGAAAGCAAGTCAGTTAGTATAACAATTTACTAAAATGAATTTTTGTTCAAAAACAAATACTGCTAGACAATGGTTGTTCAAGCATTGCTATTTGTACTATGGAGTTGGTGCCTTTAAACTTTTTTTTCAGGTTAAGCTTTTTCCTTATTTTTTTCTTTTTGCTCATTTTTTTTCCAGATTCTCAGATATGTTTTTCTTTTTCTTTACCTTTTATTTCAGCAATTAACCCTTCCTTTAGATCAGTGGTTCTCAACCTTGGCTGCACATTAGAATCACCTGGGAATCTTTTTAAAATCCTGATTTCTGGGCCTCATCCTCCAGAAATTCTGTTTCTTTGTTACTAATGTTGTGGCCCCACCTCATACCAAAGAAACAGAATTTCCGGAGGATGAGGCCCAGAAATCAGGATTTTAAAAAGATACCCAGGTGATTCTAATGTGCAGCCAAGGTTGAGAACCACTGCTTTAGATGTTTGTGACAAAGATATATTGGAAAAAATCTAAATGGGCAACAACAGAAGAATTGTTGGAATTAGTTAACTTGCTAATGATAGGGAGTTATACGAGAGAAAATTTATAGAGCACATACTGAATTGAAAACTGCCTTCTGGTGAGCAAAATTAACAAGTCTAGAAAAACCAATGACTACTAGTAGACATGTTCAGCAAAATTGCTGTTTATGCACATGATCATGTTGACCAGTTTGCTTTTGGCCACATTGCATTTAGTCAGAAACCCACAGATATATCAAGAGCCCTTAAAATGTCTACAGTTTTAGACCCAAAATTTCACAGTGAAGGAAAAAAAATAGAAATGTGGTCAAAGATTTATCTGTAAAGATATTCATCAAAAGTTAGCAACCATGCAGAAGGAAAAAATAAAACTTAAAACAACATTCAACATTAAGGGCGCCAGTCAACATGAGGGTGAGCAGCCAGGAATAGGCAGAAACACTATTTCTTTTTCTTATTGGATATTGAAGCTTCATGCTTGTTAGTATAGTTACTTAGAATAATTTGCTTAAGTAACATATAGTAAGATTGAGAATTTGAGCGCATTTTCTGAAAAATCATTACATCATAAAGGGTCTTTGAAATTGTTCCCAAAAAGAAATGTAAAAGCATTTATTACAACTCTGATATGTAACACATTGCTGCCACTTGCTTTTAGGGAAGGAAGACCAGCATGGTGGCAAAATGAGCAGCATTCAGGGATAAATGGGTGGCAGTTAATTGTGGAAGTAGCTGTGGCAAAATGAAAGATTTCTTTTGCTACTCTCACACATAAGCAATCAACTGTAGCACACTCTGGGAAGACGTTTGCAAGCCAGATGCCTTCCATGTGGAAGTGATTTAACCTCCTAATTAAGGTCACATTTACAGATAAAAACAGGAAGGAAGCCAGCTTGACGGGGTATCCTACCAAAAGCCAGAGGAAGCCTTTGAAGGATATAAGATGAAGGTAGTTGGGGTTCAGAAGGAAGTGGTTTTGTAGACCCTGTTTGGTCTTGGTTGTTTAGTGGTCATTATTGGAGTGGTGTCTTTGTCCCATTAAAGGTTTAATTCTGACATATTTATAGAGAACGAGAGACAAGATTTGTATGGATTTGGTAGTACTCCTGTTGTTGGTTAGCCAAATTTACCCCTAACCTCTTATGAAGAGTTATTTACCTTCTAGAAGCTTTGCCTACTTGATATTTGAACTTTAAGATTTTAATCCAATAGGCTTTTCACATACAGACTAACTCATTTAAAGAGAAGTTTTCTAAATACTTTTAACAGAGAATTATGAAATGAGAAGAAAGACAAAAGAGGAATAGCTTTGGATTTTGGTACCTGTGCCAGCACTATTAGGACCAAAATAGAGAAAAGGAAGAGGAACATTTCAGTGATTTGTTTTGTTCATGATGAAACATCTGTAGAGGAATGCTTTACTTTAGGTTAGACTGGACCAATTTATTTTAATTCTATGGAAATAGATACATAGCTAAGTTTTTACCAAAAAAGAATAATTTAATTAAATTCTCATTGTATTATGAAGGTTTATTGATAGTTTAATACTATACATAAAAATAAACAAAAGAGAACACAGAAAAGAGTGTGCCTATTGGTGATATTTCTTTATTTTTGCAAATCAGCCGTGTGTAATAGAAAAATTAAATCAAGGCTTGCTTAAACTGTATTTGAAGCTGATGTTATTATCCTTGAGTTAAACAAATATAATTTAAATTTGCTATTTCAACAGAGTTACCATGGAAGATTAAAAACTAAAAAACAAACAAAAACAAAATCTACCTGCTTTTCAAAAACTATGTGTGTTTGAGAATTTTATCACATTATTGATTAATTGAAATAGAATAATGTACTTATAGGTTTGGGGTAGTTGATTATTCAAGACCTGTGCTATATTGTGTTCAATAATCTTATTTTCAATATAAAAAGGGTATTAGAATCAGAATTCTATTTTAGGTTAGTAAGGTGATGGAAAACACCTTCAAAATAAATTAAAAGTTTCCCTTTAGTCCTTTTCATGCTGAAAGACAATAGAGTATATTTGTGGCTTTATAATGTTGTAATGTCTCTAATTGGTTTCTGTTTAAAATTTATGAATGAATAAATAAGTACAGAAATATGTGTGTTTTGTGCACACACACATGTATCTATGTAGTTGCAGTTAGTTACTATTTTTTTGAGATAAGTTACTATTTTTTGTTACTATTTTTTGGACAACACAGATGAGGTTGAGAAATTAGAGTCAGGAAGAAAAGTAAAAGCTAGCCCAGACAGCAAGATTGATGACTGAGTTTGAGGGCAAGAATAGAATGAATTGCCGAAACCGGTTTGGCTCAGTGGATAGAGCGTCAGCCTGCGGACTGAAAGGTCCCGGGTTCAATTCCGGTCAGGGGCATGTACCTGGGTTGCGGGCGCATCCCCAGGGAGATGTGCAGGAGGCAGCTGATCGATGTTTCTCTCTCATCGATGTTTCTAACTCTCTATCTCTCCCCCTTCCTCTCTGTAAAAAATCAATAAAATATATTTAAAAAAAGAATAGAATGAATTGATCAGCGGTTTCCCTTCTACTCCCCATAGGCCTGGTTGCCCTCCTCACCCCAGCCACATCTCACCTTTCTACAGCTCTAGTCTGAGAAGTCAGAAGGGAATTTTAAAAATGAAAATGTGGAGGAAAACATTAATTTCCTGATTCAGAATTTTAGAATCAGAGATAGACTTTAACATCAGTGAGTCTCAAGATGAGATTTTCAGATGAGTGAACTAAGCCCAGAAGAAGAAAAGTGTTT
>NW_006299519.1:567732-583891 GCF_000327345.1 Myotis davidii
CAAAGACTTGGTTTCCAGGTCAAGATCATTATTATGACTACATTCTGGGAGAATATTAGTAAAAATTAAACTAAGAACCTCTTTGTGATTAATCTCTTTGTTGTAGGCAGGGATGCTACATCTGCCACTGAGGGAGAGGTTGGGAAAGACATTTATATATGTGTTTTTTTAAGTTTTAAAAAATTTATCTTTGTTTTTGAAAGTATTACAGATGTCCCCCTTTTTTTCCCATTGACACTCCTTCCCCAGTCCTGACCCCTCACCAGCCCTTCACCGCACTATTGTCTATGTCCATGGGTCATGTATATATGCATATAAGTTCTTTGGTTGATCTCTTCCCTCCCTCACTTCTGTTACATGCTTCCATGTCTTTAGGTCTATTTTGTTTGTTTATTTTGTTCATTTGGTTCTGCATATAAATAATACCATGTGATACTGTCTTTCTCTGACTGGCTTATTTCACTTAGCATAATACTTTCCAAGTCACTCCATGCTGTCTCAAAGGGTAAGAGATCCTTCTTTTTTACAGTTTGCATAGTGTTCCATGGTGTAAGTGTACCACAGCTTTTTTATCCACTCATGTACTGACGGGCTGTTTCCAGATTTTAGCTATTGTAAATTGAGCTGCTATGAACATAGGGGTGCATATATTTTTTCTGATTGGTGTTTCTGGCTTCTTAGGATGTATTCTCAGAAGTGGGAATGACTGGGTCAAATGGCAGCTCTATTTTTAATTTTTTGAGGAAACTCCACACTATTTTCCATAGTGGCTGTGCCAGTCTGCATTCCCACCAGCAGTGTACTAGGGTTCCCTTTTCTCCACATCCTAGCCAGCACTTGTTTGTTGATTTATTGATGGTAGCCATTCTGGCAGGTGTGAGGGGCATATCATTGTTGTTTTAATTTGCAACTCTATGATGATTAGTGACATTAAGCATTTTTTCATATGTGTCTTGGACATTTGTATGTCCACTTTGGAGAAGTGTCTGTTCAGGTCCTCTGCCCATTTTTGATTGGATTGTTTGTCCTTTTGTTGAGTTGTATGAGTACTTTATATATTTTGGAAATTAACTCCTTATCAGCTATTTTATTAGCAAATATGTTTTCCCATACATTGGGTTCCCTTTTCCTTTTGATGCTGGTTTCTTTTGCTGTGCAGAAGCTTTTTATTTTCATATCATTGTTGTTTTAATTTGCAACTCTATGATGATTAGTGACATTAAGCATTTTTTCATATGTGTCTTGGACATTTGTATGTCCACTTTGGAGAAGTGTCTGTTCAGGTCCTCTGCCCATTTTTGATTGGATTGTTTGTCCTTTTGTTGAGTTGTATGAGTACTTTATATATTTTGGAAATTAACTCCTTATCAGCTATTTTATTAGCAAATATGTTTTCCCATACATTGGGTTCCCTTTTCCTTTTGATGCTGGTTTCTTTTGCTGTGCAGAAGCTTTTTATTTTGATGTAGTCCCATTCATTTATTTTTTCCTTTGTTTCTCCTGCCCTACGCATTGTATCAGTGAAAATTTTGCTATGTGAGATGACCTTTAAGCCAAACAGGGGTTCTTTTTCTGGAAGAGAACAAAATATTGCTCATATAGAGGAGTCATCTGATATTATGTGACATTTACCCTTGATCTTCTTAGAGGTAATTTGGGAAGTCTTCATTAGACAAAACCAGATTATTTCCATATGGTGCCTTACACACCTAATGATTCTAGAGAATCAGCTCCTACATCTTGCTGGTGCTGCCCTTGTGTTATGTATGTTTCAAGCTCTTCAGATTGATTGTGAATCTTTGGCCTCAGGCTGCACTTGATGTCACAGGTCTTTCTGGTTTCATTTATGTATGCACAAGGGAATTTGCTTTCCTGTCTTTGAAGCTATATTGATGCATCTTGACCTTCTAAGCCATGTAAAACCACCTACCAGACCATTTAAAACCCAAAGCTTCAGTGCATGAAACATTCATAGGAAAGGGAATAAATTTCTGCTAGAATTATTTATAATTCTCTATTATACAATTTAATATACAAATGTACACGTTAATCATACCAAATCACCCTTCCTGAAAAAGGCATTTTGCTACATGCATATATGCAAATAAGTTGTTTGCAGGTGGAAAACACTGATGAATATCCTATGTATACTGTACATAAATTTACTAGTATTATTATACACGAGATTTTCCATTAGGAAACATCATTCAATAAATATTTATCAGACACCTACTATGTAACAGGCACAGTGGGTTGGCCTTGGGTGAAAAAGGCCATAATGTCCATGTTCTTGTGGAATTTACATAATTATTCTCTGCAAAATGATGCCTTTGTGAAGGAGAAAATAATTCTGAGCCCTGGATTCGCTATATTAGACTATTTACACATTCATGTTTTTAATAACTATAAGCTTTTATTAAAATAGAAGAGGCCCAGTGCACAGATTTGTGCACTGGTGGGGTTCTCAGCCTGGCCTGCAGGGATCCAGCTGAAACTGGCTCTCCGAAATCCCCCAAGGGGTCCCAGATTGCGAGAGGGTGCAGGCCAGGCCGAGGGACCCCACTGGTGCACAATCGGCCAGGGAGGGACCGCAAAAGGGCTCCAGGATATGTCCACCTTGTCTAGCCCAGTCCCAATGGGGAGCAATCAGGGCAGATCGGAGCGGGCCACCCAAGGAGGGACCGCGGGAAGTTGGCCAGCTGGAGAGGGACTGCAGGAGGGCTCCAGGGCTTGTCCAGCTGGTCTTGCCCAGTCCCAATTGGCTGAACCCCAACAGCCATCTAACCTTGTGGTTGCAATGTCTGCCCCCTGGTGGTCAGTGCACGTCATAGCAACTGGTTGAACGGTTGAACGGTAGGTGGTTCACTTAACATATTAGGCTTTATTATATAGGATAATGTATAGACCTAGAGACATGAACAGACTCTTGAAACTCAGATGGAAGGCAGGGGAGGGTGGGCGGGAAGAGATCAACCAATGAACTTGTATGCATATATGCAAAACCCGTATACGCAGACAGTGGGTTGGTGAGGGTCTGGGGAGGATGGGAGCGGGCTGGAAGAGGTTAATGGGGGGAAAAGGGGAACCTATGTAATACTTTCAACAATAATATTTATACACAAATAAGTATACAAATCAAGTGTACAGCTCAGAGCATTTTCATCAAGTGAACACAGTCATGAAATCAGAAACCAGGTCAAGAAACAGAACATAATTATTGAGTAAATTAAGCAAGACCAAAAATTACATGTATATGATTCCATTTATATAAAATTTAATAAAGTGCAGGCAATGGTTGCTGGGGGATTAAGGAGCATGAGATGGAGGGATTACAAAGAGGCATAAGAAAACTTCTGAGAGTGATGGGATATGCTTACTCTCTTGATTGATGTTTTCAGAGGTCTATATAGATCAAAATGTATCCAATTGTACACTGTGAGATAGCCCATTTATTGTCTATCAATCATATTTTTCAAAAGTTGTACTTTTTTTAATTTGCAAAATTAATTTTGGGAGTAATTACTCTAAAGGGACATGAGGAAGCCTTCTGGTTTGATAGTTTTCTTTGGCCTGATATAGGTATATAGGCAAAAAACAAAACGTAGCAAAAAAATATAAAAGCTGTATATTTCAGATTTGTGCATTTCACTGTATTTAAGTTGCAACTTCATAAAAATAAATTTTATTAAAAAAGTTAAAAATAAAAATAATAGTAACAGAACATTATCATGCCCCAGAAGCCCCTTTTTAAACCCGATCCAGTTACTGAACTTCCCAAGTTAACCACTTTTTTGACTTTTAGCAACATAGACTAGTTTTGCTTTTTAAAATCCTTGCCAGAGAACAGTTTACTGATTTGTTTAAGCGAGGGAGGTAAAGAGGAAGGGAGGGAGGGAAGAGAGAGAAAGAGAGAGAGAGAGAGAGAGAGAGAGAGAGAGAGAAACATTGATCAGCTGCCTCCCATAAGTGCCCTGATAGGGGATCACACCCACAACCTAGGTGTGTGCCCTGACTGAAATTGAACCCATAACCTTTTGGTGCATGGGACGGCACTCCAAACTACTGAGCCTCACTGGTCAGAGCTAGTTTTGCTTTGTTTTGAACTTTATGGAAATGGAATAATATGGTATATTATCTTTTGTGTTTGCCTTCATGCACTTAGCATTATGCTTGTGAGATTTATCTGACTTGTTATTTGTGGTTGGGTTCATTCATCTTCCTTGCTATGTAGTATTCCATTGTATATTATAATTCATTATTTATTTTATCATTAAAGACATTTGGACTATTTCTAGTTGTTGTCTGTTACTGAAAATGTCACTATCAAGATTTGTGTACATGTCTTTAGGTGAACATTTCTGTTGTGGATACACTTTTGAGTTGGAGTGCTGAGTCACAGATTATGTACATATTCACCTGTATTACATACTGCCAAGCAGTTTTCTAAAGCTTTATACCAAGTTACAGTCCCACCAGTAGTGTATAAAAGTTGATTACTCTATATCTGCCGTTGGCAAACTTTTTGACTCGAGGGCCACAATGGGTCCTTAAACTGGACCGGAGGGCTGGAACAAAAGCATGGATGGAGTGTTTGTGTGAACTAATATAAATTCAAAGGAAACATCATTACATAAAAGGGTACGGTCTTTTTTTTTTTTTTTTTTTAGTTTTATTCATTTCAAACGGGCCGGATCCGGCCCGTGGGCCGTAGTTTGCCCACGGCTGCTCTATATCCTTGCCAAATATGGCATTATGTGCTTTTTCATTTTTTGTTTGTATTTTAAGTTTAAAAAACTAGCAATTGGGCTTTATGATAAACAATGAGGCATCATCAAATTTATAGCAACAGTGATAAACCCTTGGATTTTGGTCTATGCCAGTGATTCAGAATGGTATCATATTGAATTACAAACTCTATTTAACTGTTGCCAGAATTAAAGTCACTGTGTACAATGGAAAATCCTGTAAAAGTTTGCCTTTCTTACATTTGAAGTCATGGCTTTTTCAAGCCAGCAATAGTAGACCACTTTTTTTTTCAATAGGTCCAAGTTAGAACAAGTAAAAAATGCTTACAGGTCCCTTTTTTAAATTTCAAAATACACTTAGCTTTATTGAGACCTAGGGAAGAAATATATAGTTGGATGAGAGATATCAAGTGGAAATTTGGAGCAACTACTGGCCGGTAAATGATTAACATCTGACCATATTTGAGAAATGGCTGTTGGGAGATAGCTCCCATCCTGAAATAGCTTGTCAACCATATTGTAAAGCCAGGAAGGCTAACTTTTAGACCAAGACCCTTAAGAGGGAGCTGTAATGGCAAACCATCCAGCCCCTACTCCCTACCCTGCTTTAACTGCACCTTCCAAAGAAGGAATTGTACATATAATGGATACAGGCCCCAGGCCCATCCAGAAGGGCCCAGTTGAAGTAAAGAAGAACCCTATTCTTGGAAAGATGCTGATGGTTTCCCCTTTCTTTTCAGTCCAAGATTTACACTCGCACACCAACCTTATATTTGGACTTCAAATTGGACCAAGGAGCAAAGCATTCCCAGCCTGTTCCTAAAGGTATGATGGGTTCTGGGGTTTAGTGATCATTTCAGGAAAAAAGGAGGGAGGGTACTTGCTCTGGAATGTTCTTGACTCTGAACCTCAGCACAAAGGTCTATGAATTTAGTCTATGTTAAATTATGTATAAACTAGCCAATATTGATGGGTCCTTTCAAGTTATGAAAATCATAAAATATTAGGGCAGGACCCTCTGGGCCACTTCCCTCATTTTACAGGTATGAACACCAAGACCTAACAATTAGCCAGGTATCAAGGCCACATAAAGGCTTACTGGACAAGGCAGGGTTTTTATGCATGTCTCCTGACTTCCTGGCTACTATTGACTTGCAGTGTTCCTGGAGGCAAATTCAGACCTTCTTACTTATGAGCAAGCACATCTTTAATTGAGATACACATCTTTGATTGAGATATACACATTTCTTGAAAAAATATTGCTATGGAATACTTACCTTTAGGTTGACATTTAAATACAAAGAATACTAGTAATTAGAAAACTCCCAGGAATTTAAGGCCAATTTTATTAAAAAAAAAATAGAACCAGAGGCCTGGAAACATGGAACAGACTACCGGATCTCAGAGGGAAGAGGGAAGGAGCAGGGTGTGGGAAGAGATTAACCAAAGAATTTATACACATATATGCAGTGCCCTTGAACAGAGACAATAGGGTATTGAAGGCCTGAGGTGGGTAGGGAAATGGGTGGAAAGGGCAAGTGGGAAAAAAGGGAGGACATCTATAATACTTTCAACAATAAAGAAGAAAAAAAAAGGACACGTAAAAGAATGGTTACACCTGAGGTCATTAGGCATCAACCTCAGACTCATTATTTTCTTCTTTTTTTTTTTATTCTGCTTATTTTTTTTAAGTACAAAAAAAGAAATTAAGTCATTCACTTAAACATATGCCTAACTTTATACATAATTTTTATGACAATAAGTGTGGTAGCATACATACTTTAATTTTTTCTTTTTGTTTTGAGTTTGCGTCCCCACCCTTTTCCTCTCTTATCAGCCCATAGCAGTACCTTTTCTATATATCCCACAACTAGGGGAAATCACAGATGTATCCACACTTACTTTTGTACACTGACATATATATGCATGTAAATATACATATTTTGGGGGTTATTTTGTTATTGTTTTACTAAAACACATATATGTATAAGGAGTAGTTGTAAAATTTAATGAACTAATGAACTCTAAGACTGAGAGGCAGAAGGAAAATGAGCTGGATTAAGCCAAGGAATGTAGGCCAAGAAAAGCTCTCACTAGGGACCTTTGCAAGAATTGGGAACCTCCATGGAAATGAGAGCAAATGCCACAGAAAATGATTTACATATTTAAAAGCAAAGTTTTACATTTTTTATGTTTGACTAAGGGAGTTCTGACTTAAATATGTTACTGATTAAACTGTCCTACAGGGCCAGAGGTAAAATGTGACCTCCATCCCAGCTCATGTTCTTTCTTATTGCCTAAGGAAAGGGAAGAGTTTCCCAGCTGCAAAGAGCCAGTAGCTTGGAGAGGACATTTGTAGAAGACAGGAAACTGTAGGGCCAGTGACCTCTGACAGCACAATAAAAATGTGGGGATGGTATCATTCATAGTGCAGGACATAAAAGTGGGAGGAGAGGTGAGGGAAGAAAGTGAAGAAGAATTTGAAAATCTCACAAGATAACTCTTTGCTGATGCAAGGCAGAGAAGGAAATCTAATAAAATGTGGTGGTTCTTAAACAATTTGGCTCTTACTTTGCTGTAGTTTTAAGAAACAATGCTTGATGGAATTAATCTAAATTTAACAGAAGTAAGAGCAGAAGGACATTTTAAAAAGAAGGGGAGGGAGGAAGAAATCGCCCCTGTTCCTATACCATTCCCTCTAACCCTGTGTCTTCCAACTAGTAGCATGAATTATGTTATTACTAATGAAGTTGGATTCTATATCCTAATAGAAGACTTTTTCACAGGGCAAAAATAGGTGAATGTACTTGATAGATTGACTTGGCCATTCCTTTAAGCAAATATTTGGTCCTTTTGGATCATCTAAGAAAATAAACGGGGAAAGAAAACAGACCCAGGCAATTATGTGTAGACTAGTTTTCTGCTTGGAGGGTAAGTAGGAATGAAGCAAAGTGGGTAGAGGATACATGGTATTAGAACAATCAAAATAATCCCAAATAAAAATCTAGTTTAGCAGGTGAAAACTTTGAGGTTCTGTCAAATTCAGAAACCATTACTTTTTAATACCTTATGTAAATTACAATGTGTCCTTACAATGGAATGCTTTGCAGTCCTTCCCAAGGATGAGTTATTTATCTAAATTTTTACATGGAAATGTATCCAAACAGATTATTGAGTTACTTCTCATTTTTAAGCAAATATATAGTGTATAAAAGATAAAAGAAACTTAAAGTACAAATACAGAAATACTAACAATACTCATGTCAGGATAAGTATGAAGATTGCAGAAAGATTTTTTTGTTTCAGTAACATCCCATACTTTCATGGTATTAAAATACAGGGATGGGCAAAAGAGGGTTTACAGTTGTTCATACAGAAGAATACATGCAGATTATTACAATAGCTTTATTAACTCAAAAGAATTTCATTCACAATTATAAACCTACTTTTGTCCACACCTGTATTTTCAAGTTAATGTGTATTACTTTTTATAATGGAAAAATCAATAGAGATATTTATACTTTGAAAAAGAAATTTAAACAATTTTCCATGGTGAAAATTTTAAAAACCAGCTAAGGAAGGGAAGGAATGGGTTTTGTTTCAGAGTTTAATATAAATCAGGCTAAATAGGACTAGGGAAGCTTAGCATCAGTACAAAGCAGAGAGAGAAGTCCTCTAGTAGAGCCAGCCCATCCTGATAAGACACATGGAATTGGGGCTATAAATTGTTAGCATGTATTTTTACATCTACCACGAACCTCCCTCCCTGAAATTACATGACTTGAAAATTTGGCTGTGCCTTATTCATCTTCCTATCTCTACCCACAATGAGTGGTAAATGTTCACTAAATGATGGTAGACTGAACTTAGAAGACTGAGCGAGTAGGTCAATAAGGGAGAAAAGTGTGAGTGAGCTATGAGCATATAGTATTACTTCCAGAGGCTTTAAAACTTATTCTAGTAAAACCTCGGAGAGGAAAAACTGTGTCCTCTACTAGAGGACTCAGTTAGAGCCCTGCTCTTCCACCTTGAACTCTGCCCTGTATTCACTTCCCAGGTTCTTCCCTTCCCTTCCCTTCCCTTCCCTTCCCTTCCTCCCTCCCTCCCTCTGTCTTTCTGATCTTCTGGAGAACTCTGACTAATATGGCTAAGCTCTCCCTCTTCCCTTCCCTTCCCTTCCCTTTTTTATTATTGGCAGTATTACAGATATGACTCCCATTTTGTCTCTCTTTGACCCTCTCTCGGCTCTTTTCCTCTTCCACTGAAGGCATGGAGTGACATCCTAATTCCATTTTGAGCTTGCCATTTATAGATTCATGTCTCTCAGTGGTACCAGAGGATCTCTTCTAGGCTATGAGTACAATACATAAATGTCCATGAAAATCCAGTGCTGGTACTCAAAGATCCAAAGGCAGGTGGTTCATGGTTCTGAGCTCTTGGCTCCATGGGTCACAGTAGGAATTTGGTGAGTGCTGTGTACCCTCTTCACAGAAAAGTTTCCACACTAGAAAAATTGTGGGGACAGTTCCAGGGAGTGCACAGGCTGTTTAAAACCTATTTGTGGCCCCATGGATTATGCATCCCTGGATCTCATACTTTATTTTATGATAGATAAGAAAAAATGAGTACACTGAAAACTAACGTGCAACTAAGTAAAGGAAAGCATATTTCTAGCATTTGGTTCCTGGAGAGAAAGAAGCACAATGAACTATAGATAAGCCAGACTGGTATGTTGCAGTTATTAGCATGATGTTACAACTGGAAGGAACAGTTTGTTAATATAGCAGTTGGCATATAGATATATAGATATATATTGCCAAGAAAATTGTACATTGTCTAATTGGGTGGCTCTACAACATTTGGGGCCAAATCATTTAGGTTTAGGAATGTGTGTGTGTGTCCATGTGTGAGTGTGTGTTTTAAACAGTTCACAGAACTTAAATTTTTAAATATATGCCTAAAAGGAAATAAAGGATTTCATCTCCAAATTTATCTTTTATATCTGTTATATAAATTTATATATTTATATTTCATATATTTATATTTCATATAGATATTGTTATTGTTATATCTTTGTTCCTTTTGGTATTGTAGACACTAACCTTTTAATTTGCTGGTCCTTTTTCAGGGTGGACAAGCTTCATTTATACCATTTCTGGAAATGCATATATTGGTAAGTGATGTGTATGCTACTTTGGGTTCAATAGCAATATAATTTAAATTACCGAAGGGGAGGAAAGGTAGGAAAGATGGGATGGACCTTTTTATGTAATTGAATACTACACTAACTTCTGTCCAGCATCAGCTCTCTTTACATCCTAGTATATCTGGTACACCCAGGATGGGTCACCACTCAGCTTCCAGCATGTTCAGAGAGGGAGGAGAAGACAAACACCAGTCATGACATCAGCCATTTCACTGTGGCCTGTGTGCAGATATAAGGTCCATGCATGATTACGTGGGTTGACACTTTGCTAAGATCTTGACAACCTCCATACTGATAAAGGGATGGAGTTCTAGCAGGCTCCTAGGGGAGCAGGAATCTATTTCCCATGAGGTGGAAGGTGGTTTTCTCTTATTCTAAGGGTTGTATATACTAGTATGTCGCTTGTTGAGTCTAGTCTAGAAGGGATGTTCAAGACTCAAGCAACTCTCATTTTATAGATGAAGAAAGTGAAGTCTAAAGAAAGTTATTTAACTTGCTAGGCTTAGATCCAGGACCAGAACCAAGAGTTCCACAAACTCACTCCCTACACTCCACCCCATATTCTTTGTACAATGACAATGCAGTGACCATACCATCTAGCTTGTCATCCTAGCTCCTCATGGCCCACTGACCAACTTCCTGCTGTCAGTAATGTCTATGTCTCTTGGCTTGAGACTTTTTATGAAACCTGGGAAGGCTGTTCTAGCTCCAGCCAGTGCTGGAGAATTGACATTCCTAGGAGCTACCTCACTCGTCAGGTGGGATGACTCTGAGCCTGTGAGTGAGGCCTTTTCCTAAAGTTTCCTGTGAGATTATGTTCAAGCAGCCCACTGTGGGTGTGTGTTTGATAACACCCTTCATTGTCTGCCTTCCCTTTCCTAACTTTCTTGGACTGGTGTTTCCTAGGACTGCCTCCCAGCTAAACGCCTTGTACTCAAATATGCATGAAAGGCCTTGCTTCTGGGAAGACCTAAAGTAAAAGAACCAGCTTTCCCTTTCCCCTTTCCTACCCCATATGGACAGTGACGGGTGGTGTGGATGGGGGGTGGGGCACAGCACCTGACTGCTCCAAGGGATTCTGTTTCTGAGAGCTACAGACCTGAGGCTTGGTTCTTTAGATTATCTGATGCTGACCAGAACCTTATTGTCCTGAGGGCTCAATGATTAAGGGAGTGGGTGTGAAAGGGGGAAGGAGGCAGGTGAGTCAGGTGCTGGATAAGGCCAGTTTGAATCAAAAGGAAAGAGATTAGAAAAAGTCATATTGAAAAAATTAAGTTAAGTCATGAATTACTACTCTTTTACATTTAAAAATGTAAAAACTTTCTTAGTGGGCACTACAAAAGTAACATTTGATTCTGGTTAAAATGTTGTAAGGAGAAAGGGGAGAAAAATTAACAAATAATCCCAAGCCCATTTTAATCAGTAGTTATAGCCTTGTTTTCTGACCTTTAGTCTAAGAATTTATAGGTAAAAAGCTCAACAGTTCAAGGGGCGGGGGAATGAATTACACATCGATTTGTTGTTCTGTAGGTGAGGCATATTTTCCTGAGTCATCTCTACTCACTGGCCTGGTCCTTCTCGTGACCATGAGCCACAAATGCAACACATCTGGCAGGAAATGGGGTCACAGTCTATAGCATGGGAGTGAACTTGCATCTGTCCAGAGTAAACTGGACCTTGGAGAGAATCCAGCTCATAAAATGGGCCTCTTGGGACTCTGCTTTAGCCAATGAGTGACTGGCCAGATTACCTCATTTGAATATTATCTCCTTCCTTTCCTTCCATGGACCTCCTAACAGAGATGTTAATGAGAAAAACAAAAGGGCAAAAACAAATCACTAGAGAAAAAGAAATGACAAAGTAGAAATAGCTATTGAATGTATACTGATTTATAAAATCTATAAAGAGAATTCAGAAAATGCTTTCTGACTTTGCCTCAATTTTATCTTCCTTATAAAACCAGGATGGTACCTATCAGCCACAGATTGTAGGAGCTGATAAGCAAGTGATTATTCTTGTCAAAATGTCAAGCACCTCTATTATGTTTAAATAGGTATTATAAATATATATACTTTGTGCATCAGGCTGCATTAAATAGACAACACTTTGGGCTCAGAAAATAATCTGAGGCAGTTCCATAAAATGGAGATTTAGGAGGACTATTAAAATATTAATTGATGCAGGAAGTGCTTAAAAGATGAACATCAGTAGATTTAGAGTATAGACAGGTGAAGTTTTGAACAGTAGAAAGTTCTGGATGTCTAAGTTAGTCCAACAGTTTAAACTTCAAGGTGAGTATGGTGAAGCCATGGAATGGTCTTCTAATGACACCCTGAAGAAAAGAAGGAGTTAACAGAAATAAAATAAGTTTAGTAGAATTAATACTTTTTATTTTAAAAAAGTATGCATTTGAGATATCTTATGCTTGTCTGTGATCTTAATTTTTTTTTTTAAGATTGATGACCCACTCAATATGAAATCAATTCAGTGGATTAAATGAGAATATATATAAATTTTTAAATTAAATCTTTATTGTTCAGATTATTACATTTGTTCCTCTTTTCCCCCCCATAACTCCCCTCCTCCCAGTCCCACCCCACCCTCCGCCCTCACTCCCCACCCACTGAACTCAGCCATAGTTGCACGATTTTTGTCCAGTCTCTTCTTCCTTCTTCCCTCCCCCAAAATAATGCTAATCAGAGCAGGGCCTTGATAAACGTGGTTATTTTCTCAGAAGTTACAGCCATATAAAGTGTTTCACAGACCACAGGTTAAGATTGATGACCCACTGAATATGAAATCAATTCAGTGAATTAAACAAGAATATTTTTAATGAAATGAAAATAGTATAAGAATGCACAGCATAATAATGTTACTTACAAAACTCTTTCAGCTAAGTATGTACGCATATTTGTATAGTATACATTTACTTGTACAGCAGGTTATGATGTGAATGCATTTCTTACAGGGAGTTCATGACCAAAAGTTTTTTTGATATATTGTTTTTTTCAAGCCTTCTAAGCTGGCAATGAAACAGTAGCTTTAAAAATTGTCCAGGAGAGAGGTATCTTTGACACAATCTTTTACTGAGGCAGAAAGTCCTGTGATCAGCTCTCAGCTGAAATCTTTGCAGTATATGATTTAAAAAATCCAAAGAAAAGAATAAAAAGAACTACATGGTCAGAAAACCAGTAGATCCCACAGATACTAGCACTGAACCCCTTCCTTGTAGCTGTAGTGAAAATGGCATTACACATTAACACGGAGATCAAAAGGATAGAAAAGTTTAGATCCTGTATTCCTGAAGCTTGGGACAGTGTATCAGCCTGGATTCCAGTTCCCTAGAAGGACCATTATCAAGTATACTGTTGGGGCTTAGAAAATATATTTAGGAATAAAAATTATTTGTGATTATTGAATTGACAGCTAACTGACTTATAGGTAGTAAAATGTTTCAAACTTATTTAATTAAGTAATTATTCATGCTTAGTTCGTGCTCAATTCTTTGCTTCTGGTTCTGGGTAGTATTAGGAAGTTTGACACGACTCCTGGATATCAAGAAAGGTGAGGAAACACACTAGAAGCCCTCCTAATTGACCTCCACGTACCCAAAATGAACTGGACTAACTAATGTGCTTTATTCCATGGTGATTACCTTGAGTGAGGTGCCTGAACATCAAGATGATCAGCTCACTTAGCTACCTGCCCATGGCCACTCCCTCCAGCCAAATCCAAGTGAATTCAGCAGTAATGAGTGCTCTCAAATCTGTTTATGCCAGTTGCACCAATAATTGCAATTATGCAGTTTAATTAAACAAGATGGAAATTAATGAAATAATGTGAAAAGTTAGTCTTTCTAGAATAGCTAAGTCAAATGCTATGCCAACATGGACTAAAGAAAAGTTTTGAATTAGTATGAGAGAGGTGATAGTAAAAGATTGGGGGGAACTGTAATAATCTAGAAGGACTTCAGTGGCTCATTATGTACGTGCTGTACAAGGAAAGATCGTGCTTCAATCCAATCAGCAGACCTGCCTTGGCTTTCTTTCTAAAAAATTGCCAAATGAAGGCACCATTACACTTTAATTTAAAATAAAATGTTTAATACAGTTTGTCTTTTTCAGTTAATGAGTTTGATTGAATTAGATAAGAAGGCTACAACTTTATGTATAAAATTGATGTCAAAATCTATGATGGAAGTACCAGAGCATGTGGACTAGAGTAAATGGGGCAGCAATTCTTACAAAGAGAAGTAAAAGAAAAGGGAAAGCTAGCGTGTAGGGGAAAGCTGCACAGCAATTAATCACATACTATAGATGTAGCACTAACTTTAAAATATGTTTTAAAATATTTTGCCCTTTTATAACTGTTTAGGCAAACAAAAATACTTATAACTCAGTTGTTTTCAGTTAAATTTTCCTTAACTTCACTATTAGGTCTAACATTCTTGGCCAAGCTTCTCAATGGAAACTATTTATTATCTGATTTGGCTCCATTTATCATTCAAAGTAGTCAGAAACAATAAAATATATTTTCTTGGAGACTTATTTCATTCTCAGGAGATAACCAGATGGGTTAAATAGCATAGAAATGACCTGATGATAGAATCAGTCTTTGCTTTCTTTGATCCCGTTTTAAATATTTCATAAGAGAATACAGCAGGTAAAGTACACTTAGAATGATTAACCTGGAAACCCGACTCCAGTATCTGTAAGAAAGGTCTCCCTTCCAGGGGAGCATTTCAAAGGGGCTCATCAGCATCAACACTATGCTTCCTCTCCTGGATCAGCAAGGACAATAAGCAGAAATGGCATTTCTTATAAAGCTAGAATGAGAGCTCATAGGAAAACACGAGTTCTTTGTTTCTAAATAAAGATTTTTTCACAGACCAATGAACACCATAGTCAAGCAAGCCCCTGGTAGGAAGTGCAGAGAAAGCCCAATCCAGCAGTCTTTTTGAAAGCTGTCTCTTGCCAGCTTACTCCATTAAAATATAGGGAAGGGGCTGTACAATTATTTGAGTCTATGTATCAGGAACCATCCTGCATGATGAAATTAGGGGCCAGGAGTAGACCATGTGAGTAATGGGTTTCATGTATGAATTAATTGAAGGTAAAGACATGATTCATTGCTCCCAGAAAATCTCAGTAAAACACACTTAATAAAATGCTGCTTTACATCACAGTTAAAAATATTACCCGGCTTTAAATGAGATTATTCTTAGATTCCCAGAACTCTCTTTTATTGTCAAATCCTGCATGAGTAGAAAAATCAACAGAGTTCTATCATCACTTCCATGGCATTCGTTGGCCTAAATCTTGGACGAAAAAGAAGCCTTTAGTGGTATGCTGGGACTGGCTCCTGCCAGCTTTCAAGAGCTGGTTGTGCACCTCTTCCCTGACTTCACATTGGTAGCTTGAAATTGGCCACAGTGGGAGCATGTATATCACATAAATTGGCACAAGCTGCAAATCAGATTTGTTCTCCCCCTTGTCTTCAAAAACTGGTTTTATTTTTAAAAATTTATATTCTTTATTGTTTAAAGTATTACATGTCTCCTCCTCCCCCCCATTGACCTCTCCCCAGCCACTCCCACACCCCAGCACATACCGTCACCCCCCATACTGTCTGTGTCCATTGGTTATGTTTATATGCATGCATACAAGTCCTTTGGTTGGTCTCTTACCCACCCCCCGCCACCCCAAACCTCAGAGGCAAAACTAGTTGATTAGCACACCCCTGCCTCTGGGACAGAAGTTCTTGATCTTTTTTTGTGCCATGGACCTTTTTGACATTTGCCAAGGCCCCACCCCTGAACGATGTATTTTTTTTAACTCATTAAAATGTTAAAAGAACAAGTTTGTGATGTAGTTATATGTCTGCGTCTCTAACGGCATTTGAAATAACATGATCTAGCAGCCGGTATACTCTGAATTCTAATTAGTGATTAGCATAAAGTGTATTTTGAGATATCTGTAACACTGTAATGTGATATGAAAACATCTGTGGTTTCTACTGGAGATAAAATCATTGGTCCAGTTAATGCTACTGTGCTTTGTTGGCTATATTCATAACTGAAAGAAAGGCCACATTTCAGTTAGGTGTTAGTGAAAATAAAGATGTAATTTATCACCCATCCTAGTTCGTGATTGCTCTGAATTCTATCCACAGACCCCTTGGGAGCACATTAACTCTGGGTTGAGAACTC
>NW_006299519.1:583918-620013 GCF_000327345.1 Myotis davidii
AGAATCCTATCATGTTCGTGCACATCAGAAGGAACCCTATTGCTTCATATAGATTATCAGCAAATTGGAGGATTTCTCTAGAAAATATAGCTATATTTGGACTCCAAGCAATATTCACAAAATTCAAAAATTATGTTTCTGTTCATATAACTCCTTCAGCAATTATTTTTATTTCAATAGGCACTTCCTTATTGATTATTATTGTCCTATAGGTGTATCGGCCTAGACATCTTTCTGAGCTTCTTACCCTACTTAGAATTGTCTTTCTGTTGTCTGTTCCCATGGCTATTCTATCCTGCTTTAGCATCTTCATTCTCTAGCTTTCTCTTGATGAAGCACTGTTGTAATCTTCAGGTCACTACATTATTCTGTTCCTAGTGAGAATCATATTAGATTCTTCTCTCCCCCACTGTTGCCAAATCCTTTAGATTATTTCTCAACTCTACCTCTCAAATCCACACCTATTTTTGTGTGTCCACTCTCTCAGTTCAGACCATAATTCATTTTCACTTAGAGTGTTACAATAAACTCCCAATAGGTTATCCTAACTTCAGTCTTACCCCCCTCCAACTTATTCTATGCCCTGCTCCAAGAATTATTTCTCCAAGATGCAGATCTAACTCTCTCTCCTCTCTTTCTCTCCCTCCCTCGCTCTCTCCCTTCTCTCTCTCTCTCTCTCTCTCTCTCTCTCTCTTTCTCTCTCCCCCTCCCTCTCTCTTACACACACACAGAGACACACACCCAGAGACACACACACAGACACCTACATACACACTTGCATCAAAGGCCCTCCATTCTATGTGATGAGCATGGCCCTCAGGTCTCACTTTGATCTACTTTTCCATCTACTTTTTTTCATCTACTTTTCTAGTCTACTTTTCATCATTCTTCCCAGAAGAATGTTCCAGCAATTGTAGAGGATTCACTGTTCTCCCAGAGATGCCCTGCACATTTCCAGTGCCTTACCTTTGCACAGTCTGTCCTCTTATCTAGAATGCTCTTCATCCTAACTTTGCCTTTTGTGTGGTTCTTCTAGTAGAGCTCTGTTCTAGTCATAACTCCTCCACAACAAATTCCTAAGGTCTCTAGAACTGAATTAACCCCTGCATTCTCTGTTCTCTCATTGAACTTTGCTTATCACTTTATTGTTACCTTTAAGACATAATTTTATTTGTATTATTTCATCTGTGAGTCTTAGTATAGAAGGGATAGAAATGTATCAATCTTGAAGATTCCCCCACTCCCCCCTCCCCAGCTTTTAGCGCTGGGCCTTCTAGCTAGTTCACTAGCTATCCAACTTATATTTCAATTGAATTGTTTATTATTTTGTTAATATTATTTTGTTTCTGCCAATGACATTTTGAATTATTTGTATACAAGGAATTTGCTTGGCATTTATTTGTATTTTCTCAGTACTAGAAATTGTAGGTGCTCAATAAATACTTATTGATGATAGCATTTACTCGTTTCCCTAAATATGCTTAATTCTTATGAGGCTTATAACTTACTCAAGGAAATACTTTTCTTATCATGTAATGGCAAGGACTTTGCGTATTAATTGATTACATAAAAGGTGTAAATGGAAGCATAGTGCAAGATTCACCTCCTTATTCTTTTCTACAATGGAAACCAGCCAGTTTCAGACTTTAATAATGTGCATTTAATCAACCAAGAGATTTAAGAAGAGTCCTAAGCCTGTTATTCCTGAAGTTAAATTAATTTTGGTTAACTATGTAGTTAACCAGATTTGTATCCATATGATAAATGTACTATGATGAGTATTATATTCAGTGGGTCACCTTTTTTTGTAGGGCCTGATGACGCACAACAAAAAATAGAACCTCATCACACAGCAGTGCTGGGGGAAGGTGACAGTGTCCAGGTGGAGAACAAGGTAAATATTAAAAATCTTTAATTACCCTAGCCCAGTGATCAGCAAACTCATTAGTCAACAGAGCCAAATCTCAACAGTACTTCTTCAAAATAGGCTCTCCCAGGCCGGAAACCGACTTCTGCGCGTGGGCCACGAAGTTTCAATCACACTGTACGTGCGCCCGCACGTGGTATTTTGTGTAAGAGCCACACTCAAGGGGCCAAAGAGCCGCATGTGGCTTGAGAGCCAGTTTACTGACCATGGCCCTATTCGGTTTGGCTCAGTGGATAGAGCGTCAGCCTGCGGACCAAAGGGTCCCAGGTTCATTTCTGGTCAAGGGCATGTGCCTGCAGTTGCAGGCACCTCCCAGACCAGGGCCCTGGTCAGGGCTCGTATAGGAGGCAACAAATTGATATGTTTCTCTCACATCGATGTTTCTCTCTGTCTTTCCCTCTCTTTTCCACTCTGAAAATCAATGGAAATATATCCTTAGGTGAGTATTTAAATCTTTAATTTTTCTTAACTTGTACTTTCTACTACTTTGCAGGAAGATGCTTGAATCTCCAGTGTATCTAGAATTCTTTTTTCCTTCTATGGGCAGAAAAAACTATGCCATAAGTTTATCAATCCCTTTTATTAACTTCTGTTATTTCTATGGGTTTATTTTAAGATTTTATCAATACTGATTTCTCATCTTCAAAAATCATCTATGTCCCTATTGTTTACCCCTAGAAATTTGAATCTGGAGGCAAGACATCTTCCTTGTCTCTTAACTTTTTTTATACAATTGATTTGTTTTTAGTGTAAGTGAAAATAGATCAGCCCTTTAGGAACATAAGCATCGATGTACACATACTCACAGAGAGCCCTTTAGGAGTCACCCCCATTTTGAACTCAGAGAAACATATGATGCATTTTATAGTACTTTTGTATTAAAGCCCTGCTTTGTAAGTAAAATTTCTGATATTTTAGGAGTCTTAGGAACTTCCCTTCCAAGGTTACCAAGTTTCTTTCCTATGTCTATTCATTCCCTTGAGTGATTCACTTACCCACTATCTTGTGTGTTGATGAAGCCAATCTGACTGCTTTGCATCATTCTAATAAAGAAGATTGAAGAGACAATTTTGCAAAAGATCCTGAAAAGATGAATTTTGAAAAGTAGGGATAAAAACTGTTTTCACTGTGCAAGTGACTGGTGGAGAGGCAATCTGACTGACTCTGGCCCTGTGACCCTGGCATTGTAGAATGCAATGGATTTGAGGAAATATTCTATACTAGAGGCCTGGTGCATGAAATTTCTGCACTTGGGGGGGGGCGGTGTTCCTCAGCTAGCCCTGCACACTCTCACAGTCTGGGAGCCCTTGGGGGATGTCGGACATACTTAGTGTGCTCACTAGCCATCAGCCCGGCTTCTGGCTGAGTGGCACTCCTGTGTTGTGTCTTCCCCCTGGTGGTCAGTGCACGTAATAGCAACTGGTCATTCCACTGTTCAGTAGATTTGTATATTAGCCTTTTATGATATAGGATTAGCCCATTTTCCTAGCAGCTCAGCTACTACTGCCTTAATCATCTGTAACCATGAACTGTGAAGTAAATAGAAGAAACATTCATGAGCACCAGATGAAATTCATATCTCAGTGTCTATGCTCTCTGTTATTAGGGTGACCTTTATGAAACTGCCACTTTTGACATACAAAAATGGCAATTTTATTTCTTTCAACCCCATGCAGGAAAGAGGCATGGAAGCTACACATGGGCCAGAAACTACTGGTAGCAGATTCGTTTGTAGCACTATCCTCTTTAACTTGACAACCTAAGTTCTTTGTATAATATAGCAGAGGGCACATTGTTAATGTTAAGTACTTGGAAGCTGAAATGGAACAGCAGAAAGAAATGCTAAGGGGAGCCAGAAAGATGGGAGGCAGCAGGATAGAAAAGAATCAGCTGAAACCATCAGTTTATTGATAAGCAGTGCTCCTAGCTCCAGGGCATCATTCTGTTATGTGCACTTCTGTAATTATTGCTGTGTATACACATATCTGAGCCATAAAGACATTAGAAAGATTTTATGAACAATTTTATTTTAAAAATTAACATTTAAGTCTGCATGTTTCTTATATTCATGAAAAGTAGAAAGTCCCCTTTAAATTACAACAATGAAGAGACTGTGAAGGTGTGAATCTTGGCTTTACCACTTGTTAGCTGTGTGACTTTGGACATGTTTCTTAACCTCTCTGAGCTTCAGTTTCTTTGTCTGCAATGAAATAATGATGCCAACTGCATGGAGTGGGGGTGGGGTTAGAAAGAATATATGTGATTACATATGTCAAGAGTTGACTCTATATCTGGCATAGGGGTCAGTAAATTATGTCCAATAGGCCAAATGTAAACCATTTTGTAAATTAAGTGTTGGACTAAAGCCACACCCATTCATTGCTGTTTGTCTATGGATGCTTTCACACCACAATGGTAGAGCTGAGTGGTTGCAACAGAGACTGGATACCACAAAGCCTAAAATATTTACTCTCTGGCATTTTATGAAGAAAAGATTGCTAATCCCTGGTCTGCTACATAGTGGGTGCCCAAAAAATGCTAGCTGGAAAATTCACTGATCTAAACACCTTATTTAACAAATACTTGTGCTAGATACATGTTACCTAATGAGGATTCATACCGTATGTAGGCCCTAAGGTGTAGGGCACGGAACAGTTTCTGCAGCAAGCAAAAGGCACTAAAGGACCTTGATTCCCTCAGGCTCCAGCCCAAGGTTATCTTCACTTGGAACTAGACTTAGCCTGAGCATTAGATAAAGAAGGAAAATGTGACTTCCCAGTGCTCCCCCCAATCCTATTTGTACTGACTTATGGTCAAGAATGAGGCGTTGATAAACTCCTTGGCTTCCTTCTAGCACTGAGAGGGCAGGTTGTCTTTTGTTACCATTACTCTGAAATCTTCCATGGCAGGCAGCAACTACAGGAGGCTTGGTTTATACTAGATGTAGAAGTCTTTCAGCCAGACCCTTTGACTTCTTAGAGGAAGCCCTAACTCCAACAATGGTAGGCAATCAATTCCTCATGGGATGCCATCAAAACCATACTTGAGAGTAACAACACTCTTTAACTGGCACCATTCATGGGGAATTCATTAAATTAATACAGATTAACATTTGATTAAAATAAAGATGGGAAGACAAAAATAAAACAAAGCACCCTATTTTTTGCTTATTTATGTGTAAAAATTCATAACAAGCTATTAATTTTTATTTTAAAAAATTATTATTTTATTTTTCATCACCATTTATCTCCTCTATGTTCTCTTCCACCTCCACCCATGCCCCTCCTATCTACCACCATCACCACACTGTTGTCCAAGTCCATGAGTTCCCTCTTTTGCTTTTTGTTCAATCCCTCCACCCCTCAACACCCCCCACACCAGAGCTGTCTATATGCTCTCTATGATTCTCTATTTTGAAAAGCCATTTTTAAAAACTGTTAATAATTCATTGTTTTGTCTTTTAATTGGCCTAAGCAGTTTAAACAATGAAATCTAGTAAGAACAATTGTATGCAATTAAGTCATGCTACAACTTGGTTTTTTTCTGGTAACTTTTTCAGGTAATATTTCACTATAGTAAATGTTCTTGAAGCAAAAGCATGCCCTTAGATTCATTCCCAGAGTCTAATCAATCAAACAAACTATGAGTACATACTCATAGTGTAGAAGCTATCACCACTTTAAATGAATCATAGAGCCTTCATCTGGGCTTTACTAATTTATTGTTGGCATCGGTGGAACCCAAGACATATCTTGGCAATAAGATTTATGGCCTAACAAGAGCAATTCGTAAAAATAAATTAAGTAAACACAAAAGGGCCTAACTCTGAACTAGGAACCCTGAGAATGTACACCAGAGTAAAAACAAATAAAAAAGAAAACATGTAAAGAAAAAGACATGGTCTGGGCCCCAAAAGATCATGAATTTTAGTTGGGGTAATTATACATGAAGCAATAAGTGGGACTCTGTTACCTTTGTATGGGGTCTTGCATCAAACCCCAAGAAAGCATTGACTTAGATCGACGCAGGGACTCGTGTGTTAAACAGGACTTTCATTCTCTGCTTTTGCATGATTTCCATCATTTGACATGATACTCAAGCTCACTCAGCATACTAGTACACAGGACTTTTCAAGATAACAGCAATTGGAACTTTTAACTACATCAGCACTCAACTGAATATCCAAAAAGATTATCAGCTTTCACTAAAAAGGCTAGTTAAGGAAAGAGAAAAGATGCATTTAAAAAAGAGAAAAAGACACAAAACATCTGGTTTAGGTTAGAGCAGAAGGGGCCGCTCAGAGGTTAATTTCGTGGAAAAATCATTAGGAGAATCTTGGACCATCCTTCAGATTTCTGAAATGAAAAACGAACCCCCTGAATGCCTCAATACCCAGCAGTTTAATCATTTTTCATTTCAGACCAAATGCAAGTGTCCGTTTATCTTGTCCAAATTATAAATGGAGAATCATCATTTGATTTGAGTAATATGTAAAGGAGCAAAACTTTAATTTTTAAAACATTATTATTCTAAAATGTATAAACTGTAGGACAAAAGATGCATCTTCTGAATTAAAAAAACTTGCAGTTTTAAAAGTCAGCGCATCCGTGACACAGATGGTCAGTTTCAAAGTCTTTAGAGAATAAACCTTTTTTTTTTATAACTGTGCTTTTTTTTTTGGTTGAATTTTTAGTCATTTAAACATGGCATTAAAAAAATCATTTCAGATAGAAACCTGTTCCTTTCCTGTGGGCTTAGAGCAGGGGTGGGCAAACTTTTTGACTCGAGGGCCACAATGGGTTCTTAAACTGACCGAGGGCCGGAACAAAAGCATGGATGGAGTGTTTGTGCGAACTAATATAAATTCAAAGTAAACATCATTACATAAAAGGGTACGGTCTTTTTTTTTTTTTAGTTTTATTCATTTCAAACGGGCCGGATCCGGCCCGCGGGCCGTCGTTTGCCCACGGCTGACTTAGAGTCTATTATGCACAATTTCACTTATTCATAACCTTGGGACATCAACATATCAGTGAGCTATAAAGTATGATGTAAGTGGACCAAGACTAATTTGATTTTTGGTGTTGATTTGAGTTCTTTGTAATTTTTGGATATTAGAGAATATGTTCTCCCATTCACTCAGTTGTCTTTTCGTTTTGTTGATGGTTTCCTTTGCTGTGCAAATAACTATATATGGTGCCAGGTGGGTTCTTGAAATAACAGGGGGAACACTCTGTAAAGTATGTGATTGTCTAACTACTAAGCTGTACACCTGAAACTGATATAAAATAATATTGAATGTATACTCTAATTGAAAACAAAATAAAAATGAAATTTAAAAATTACAGTTGACTGTGCCTAAAGTTATCTTCATGGCTTTAACACAAATTCTGAGGTCAGCTTATTCTAATCCTTGTGCTCACGTCTTCAGGTTACAGAGCCTTAGATAACTGTTTTTGAATGTGCACAAGTAGAACTAATTTCTGCCTGAAAATGACCTGAGCTTGGAGTGCTCCTACTTTGAAGACAAATTTTATTTGGATGGGGAGCAACTGAGAGACTTCAGTAGTTACTAGGAAGTACTGCTTTAAAATGGAATTTTTAGATGAATGTTTAGTACCTAAATCTGAGGTCTGCCAGGTCTTCCTCTGTATAGATCTGGCTTGAAATAAAGAGGAGTGTTATGTTGAACAAAATGATATTGTTAGTGGGAAATTACAAATCCTATCATCACATAGTCAATTCATAACCAGGTCAGTCACACAGTTTGTCTTAAAGATGTTTCTAGTTAAGGAAACTCTTAATTTAAATTCTTCCTTATCTAAGAAGGTTAATATTTTCATAGTCTAGACTTATGTTCTAAATGCCACCAAAAATCTTAAGGAATAAGCCTTTCCATATTGAGTACTGCACAGATAGTATATCTGGAGTTTATATTCAGAATTAGGAACTTTGTCCATTTGTCTAGCATGTTAACTTCAAATTATTTCTAATTTAATACCCTGTATAATAAAAGGCTAATATGCAAATTGTCCCCTCTACTGGGAGTTCGACCAGAGGGCGGGGCCGGTTGGCCAACCTCCTATGTCCCCTCCCCCCGGCCAGCTGATCAGCCTTGATCAGGGTAGGCCAGACCCCACACGTGCACAAATTTGTGCACCAGGCCTCTAGTTCAAAGATAAGCATGTTTATTGACTGATGCTTTCCACCTTGACTTTAGGATCCTGAGAGAAGCCACTTCGTTCTAATTGCTGGAGAGCCATTAGGAGAACCAGTTGTCCAACATGGTAAGCCCAAAAGATATGTTCCTTGAAATCTCAGTTAATGAAGAACATTTTGTTTTCTTTTTTTTTTTAACTTTTAAAAATTCAGGGGTTTAAGTTATTCTATTACTTATTTGTGTTTAAAGATAGCCAGAACTATATAACCACTACTTGGGAATGAATTAACTAAGGCCTTTGTTTCTTTTATCATGGAATGTCTTTAATTATGTGTCCACAAATTAAGTGCAGGGTATTATAGATTGTTGGAATAGGGGATGTCCGTAGTGTTGATGTAGTCATGGCCCTTTTATAAATGAGGAAAATGAAATCTCAGTATTTTACTTATTTACATAGCAAATCCTTGGGTAGCATCTGCTATTTACTAGGATTGGCTGAAATGCTTTCCAAATATTAATACATTTAATCTCCAGCACAAACTTATGAGGTATATCCTATCATCCCCATTTTCCAGATGAGGAAACAGAGATGCAAAGGTTCATTGGCTTGCCTGAGGCCACATATTTGGATTCACACTCAGGCTCTCTGGTTTCCAACCACCCCTTCTGCCTTGCACAATGCCAGTTGCCCCTCACTCTGCCCTGTGGTTTCTCTAATGGGACACGATTGTTGGCAGTGGTGCTGGGATTTGAACACTAACTCCTGATCCCACGTTTTGTGCTCTCTCCACTATACCAAGAATCTACATCATGAGAGATTAAATGCATACCATTTTTATTACAGGGGAGTTTAAAGGTTCAATTATAGAAGAAATGAAAACTGTAGTTTGAAAGAGGATTTATGGGATTATTGACAACTAGCAAACATTTTTCTTATTTATAACCCTTATAGTTCATCAATGAAAAACATGTTTTCTGGAGAATGTAATGTACAGTTTGGCAATGATAGTTAACAGTACTATATTGCACATTTGAAAGTTGCTAAGAGAGTAAATCTTAAAACTTCTCATCACAAGAAAAAAAGCTGTAGCTATGTAATGCATGTTAAGTAGACTTATCGTGGTGATCATTTTACATATATTGAATCATTATGTTGGATACCTGAAACTAATATTACGCTTATTATATCTCTATTTTAAAAATAAATAAATTGCCCTAGCCAGTTTGGCTCAGTGGATAGAGCGTCGGCCTGTGGACTGAAGTGTCCCAGGTTCAATTCCGGTCAAGGGCATGTACCTGGGTTGTGGGCACATCCCCAGTAGGGGGTGTGTAGGAGGCAGCTGATCGATGTTTCTCTCTCATCGATGTTTCAAACTCTCTATCCCTCTCCCTTCCTCTCTGTAAAAAAAAAATCCATAATATATATTTAAAAACAAACAAACAAATAAATAAATAAATATGGTAATGTAATAGAAAGAAAAAAAGAACATGAGAAAAAGGAAAAGAAACATAAAACTTGCTTTCTGGTTTCAGTTTTCTTTTTCTGCTTGAGGATTTGAGGAGATAAGCTTCCTCAATCTGACTTTGGAGGGTGTCAAGCTTCCAATATGTCCCTTGTTTCTCAGAGTGTGGTCTGTGGACTAGCGGCATCAGCATCACTTGAGAGAGAGTTAGAAGTACAGAGTTTCAGACCCTACTCCAGACCTCCTGAATCAGAATATAAATTTGCATAAGATTCCAGTTGATTCATGTGCACACTACAAACTGAGAGGCACATCACACTACCCCCAGAAAAGTGTCAAAATGGAAGCCCAAAAGTGCACTGATTTTACAGAAAAATAATTAAGGGATGAGAGAATTGTCCTACAAGTGTAAACTATAGCAAAATTATGACATGCAGGATATCTGTCCTTGGCCCTGTACTTGCTCTCATTTTCTGAGTTCCAATACTTTCCCCCATGTGTCCTTTCAAAACTTGGCTTTTCCAGGGTGCCCTCTTGGATTTATTATTTATTTCACGCATGAGGGCTCTCTCATTTTCTCCTATGCGAGAGCATCCAAATCTCCATCTCCAGTCTCCAGATGAAATTTCTCTCACGAACCCCAGATCTATATTTCCAACAATGTACTAAGCATCTCTGGCAGGAAGCCATTTTATTGTCTCTAGCACCTTCATGTCAAAATATCCAGAACTGAAAGCCTTGCCCTACCCACAGCCTTCTATGGCCTGTATCTCAATTATCCTTAACAATCCCACCATCAGCCAGCCTTCCAGGTCAGACATCTTCTCTATCTGGATTCCAGAGTCTTCTTTAAAACCTGCAAATCAGATCATGTTATTCTCTACTTAACTTGGTGATTCCTGATCACCTGCAGAATTATGTCCAAACATCTTTCAGTAGATAGAATTCAAAGTGCAGAGGGGTCAGGCCTCTTCCTATACATCAGATCCCTCCAATTCTTTCCTCCCTCTGATCCTTCCTTCAAACACTGTGCCTCCATTTTCAATTCTTCCAACACGCTAATCCCGAAATGCCATTCCTTCACATATCCTGTTCAAATATCATCTGCTTTGTGAGTCCATTCCTGGACCCTTCTTCACCTTTCTGTGCTGATTCCATACATTTTACATACTTTTATCACTTCGTGTATCACAGTGCTTGTAATAATTTGTTTTCATATCTGTATTTGTGATAGATTTGGAGGGAGAGAGTCTGTCATTCATCTCTAGCTCCTAGCACAATGTTTGTCCTTTAATAGGCACTCAATAAGTACGCGATAGATAGGTAATTGAATGAATGAATGAGTTCAGAAACTTTCTGTCTGTCTCTCCTTGTATGATCATCCTATTCCCTGAAACATCTCCAAAGGCCTCAACATCATCAAATCATATTATAGTGAGAGCCAAAACCCTGATACGCTAACAGTGGTGAAGAAATTCTAAGTAATACAGTTCTATTTTAACTTTGATCTCTCTGAGAAGGCCCCTTAAATGAGGAACTTTTATAAAAAGGAATGTCAGGAACCTCTGCAGACTGGTAGAAGAAATATACTGAATGGACAAATCTGTCACCTGCTTTTAAGACACTGTAAATGCCACCAAGGAGCTGGCCTTGTTTATCTAGGAGATCTTGGGAGCGTACAGTCGAGGACAGTGTCCCTTTGTCCCTATAATGTGTGGAAAAAAAGGGAAGAGACAGACATTACAGACATTTGCACTTTCAGAAAAACTTTAATTCAAACCTAGGAATTAGGCAAAGGGACCAGCAAACCACTTCATGTTTTTGTAAAGAAAGTTTTATTGGAACACAGCTATGCCTATTCATTTTCATATTGTCTGTGGCTCCTTTTACGCTTCAATGAAAGAGTTGAGTAGTTGAAACAGACTGATCACAAAATCTAAAATATATACTATTTGGCCCTTCACAGAAAAAGTTTGCCAGCCTGAGAGAATCTAAAATATGATGCTTTCTTGATTTGAAATTTTTATAATTTCCTGTTTATTGTCAACAAACTGTTACTAGTCTTCAAAAATGACATGCCCGGCCAATGTGGCTCTGTGGTTGAGCATCAACCCATGAACCAGGTTCCTGTTCGATTCCTGGTCAGGGCACATGCTCAGGTTGCGGGCTCCATCCTCAGTAGGGGGCGTGCAGGAAGCAGCCGAGTGGTGATTCTCATCATTGATGATTCTATCTCTCCCTCCCTCTTCCAATGGACATGGGACACTGGGGGTGGGGGAGACCAGGGGATAGTCAAGGGCAGGGAAAAAAAAAGACACATATGTAATACCCTTTGTAATACTTTAAGCAATAAAAAAAAACCCATATTTTTTAAAATGACTTAGACCTGTCATGTAAGTACATAGTCTCATATATTGTGTAGATACAAAATTAGGATGAGATTTGCCAATTCATTGTACCAGTTTGGTTCAATTATTGACACTAGCTAGTGCTATAAAGCTAGCACTACAGTAAATCTTAAAAGTTCTCATCACAAGAAAAAATGGGTACTAACTAGATTTATTGTGGTGATCATTTTACAATATATACTAATTTAAAATCATTATATTTACACCTGAAACTAATATAATGTTGCATGTCAATTATATCTCCAAAAATAAGGAAGAAAAAAAAGCCTAACAACTACAAAATGACTGTAATAGAATCAAACCTAAGAATATTTTGAATAAAGGGACTGCAATTGTTGATGACAACTTTGCAATGGATGAATGAGATGTAATTGCCTTTGTTTATCTCACGCTCGGTCTTTATAACCAAACACAGTCCTAGTCAAGAAACGTGTGCTACCATCCTCAGAGATTGGATGCTGTGAAAATAACCTTTTACTGCTCAGATATGCCTGGAATTGTTTCAAGTTAACCATTTCTAGTGGTAAAAGAACATGCTATCATCACCCAGAACTCTCTGAATGTCTCTTTCTGCCTTAGGTCCATTCGTGATGAACACCAATGAAGAGATTTCGCAGGCCATTCTTGATTTCAGAAATGCAAAAAATGGGTTTGAAAGAGCCAAAACCTGGAAGTCAAAGATTGGAAATTAGTGAAGAGCAAGCACAGGAGCAGGTCTCGATGCTTTCTGAAATTTTGCCATTTGTTGCATCCATTTAGTCAATGCATTCAGTTTCCAAAACTGACTTAGCCAGTGCATCTGAAGAATTCCACAAACAGTGACAGCATGGTTTTTATAGCAATGTACATGAGATATTTCCTGGCACATACAAATAAACCTAACTGTTGCTTCTTTAAAAATCAGCATTCTTCATTTTATGTATGTTTGTTTTTCATGTGTGTATGGATATTTTGTTATTTTTGTGAACGTCTGAGATTTTAAAGCATAATTGATTGCTTCTGTGTGTCACTAGCAGTTGATGCCTCATGAGCATCTGAGGTCCATTACCGAGCACTGCAATTTTCAATACAGAGTCATGCCTATGTGCAGAGGTTTCACATTACAGGTTATCTGCGTTAAAATAACAGCAGTCCTAAGCATCTGAGTCAGTTTTTAAAAACATCTTTGCTATTGGTAGGGATGTGACAGGATTACAGCCAAGACTTCCCTGCATATTCTGCCAAAATCTGTGTCAGATTTAAGACACATGCTCCTGCAAGCTTCCATGAGGGTTGTGAAAAGAGTTGGAATCCAGAATTGGGTTCCAGCTTTTCTGTAGCTACAAACATTGGTGGCCACACCACCTCTTTATAAAGCAGCTAGAACCAGGGGCATAGGGTAGAGAGATTTTTTTTAAAAAAAATTGCTGGGCATAAAATGGATTTAAAGTGCTTTTTCATTGCAAGGGAAAACATGTCCACCTCCTAATTATTCTTGGAGCATGAGAACATTTAAAAATTTTTCATTTCTCTAGCTGCATAAGATTGTGCAAAAACGTACCTTGACTAATCATTTCATTGGATTTTTATCACAACTGATTGTTTTTCCATGTGAAATCTTGGGGTTTCGAACTTTTCTTCTGGAGAATGCCTTTTGAAACAGTTTTCTCTAGCTACCTATTGTCAACTACTTGGTAATCAGTGGGTATTAACGTGTTCAAAATGTACAGACAGTGGGCAGTGGTGAATATTTTCATGATGTTTTATCTGCAATTGGTGCAAGACTCCAGTGATGAACATGGATCAATGAAGGTAGGTGAGCTTATGTTTTATGATGTAGATTTTTTATTGGCTTACATGGAAGACTTTTCTTTTTTGCATCCTCTATTTGTTAATGAGTGTTCTGTTTCTTAGGCGTCCTATGATTCTTGCTATGCGTGTTTAAAAATGCTGAGGGGTGTTTTGGGGATATAAAAGAATATGAACAAATATTCTGGAATCTTTTCAAATGGGCAAATTTCCCCTCAATTTTATATGTGGATGGCATAGTGATTTGATTTTCTAATGAAGCACTGACTTATTTTTGTGACACATAACTTCGTGGCTATCTATATTCAGGTTGTTTATGAGCACCAAATATTAGTTAATTTAGTTAGTTCATTACTTCTGTCAATGGAAACTTATGTGTTTGCCACAGAAGTTTTTTATCTGGTTTTCCAAATTACTCTTTGCCACCATCTAGAAAAATATTTTCTTGGAAGTTAATTTAGTTTTTTGCTCTTTGAAACGTGTAAAATTCAACAGTAATTGAATCTGTGATTCTACGAGCAAGCATTAGATAGAGCCCAATAGACTGAGGATAATGCAAAAATAAATAAACTGGGATGTTACTGACTGAGCAATATGTTTTATGTATTTCATAGAACATATATTTTTCTTTTTATTTTGAAAATGATTCTGATATAATTGTTTTAACTGAAGCAGTGCTAAATCATTATTGATTTAGGAATTTCTGGCTGAGAGCAATCAATCAAATGTGGCCTTGAGTTTTTGTAGCTGTTGTTAAGACATGCATTTTTACCAGGGGTGAATGTGCCGCCAACAGGGGAAATTGGTCCTTGGGGCTGAAAGTCTTCTTCTTGTTATGTATAAAGCACAGATAAACATGCAGTACATAAACAGATATGCAGTATATCTTTAAAGGGTGAACTCTGTGCTAGGGGTAGAGAGACACCTTGTCCAGCAGTTTACACTTTTCTAAATCTCCAGATTCCAAATGCACATGGGATAGGTCACCGTTACTCAGCTCCCCTTCATTGCCACCAGCCTCCATGTTGGACTTCATTGCCAGGTGGAAAGGAACCCAATTTTGAGCCTATTTAACAGGAGAGAGAAAAATCTGACTTGTTTGAAGCAAGTAAGCCTTTGCAGACTGTTCAGCTTTTTCTTACATGCACAAAACTCAGGTTTAGCTGTGCCGAGTTAATGGAGTTGCACTTTTACCCCCCACCCCCACCCCAGTATTATTGCATGGAGTTTTAAAATGTTCCCATTGTACTTTGAAAACGTCAATGTATTTGATGGGACAGGAAGAGACTGATTTGTTGTAATTAAGTACTGTTCTTGAGGTTGTTCAACTCTTAAAGAGCACAGGTACCAATAATTCTTTAGGTGCCCTGGGCACAGTGAGGTTTTAAAAGTTTCAAATTTACTGCTACCACAGAAACTCATTTAATGGGGCAACAGAGGAAAGCAGTTGAATTTGCATGTGACAGAAAATACGTTCTTCCACATGGAAGATGCAGCATTATATCCTTAATAATGTTAATGATTTTCTTCATATATATTATAATTTCCTTTAAAAAGTAAAGCTACATATATTCAGCTTATATTCACTCAATCCCCAGCTAAATTAAATATGTCTGATGTTAAGTAAAGATTGCCTATAGTTAAACAGAAGTTTTGGTATAGATGTGACTGAGTGGTGAGGGAAGGATAAGGAGGTTTATCATCTATATATACAAAAGGCTAATATGGTAAGTGTCCCCTCAGGAGTTAAACCAGAGACTGAGAGTTTGATCGCTCACTATGATGTGTGCTGACCACCAGGGGGCAGCATGGAACAAAGGAAGGCCCCAGCTGGCAGCTGGAAGGAAGGCACCAACCAGCAGCTGGAAAGCTCTGATTGGCCCTGATCACCTGCCAGGCCTAGGGACCCTACCCATGCATGAACTTTATGCACTGGGCCTCTAGTATTGTTTATAATACTAGTCCTTCCCCTTCCAACTTTTTCTTATGAGAAAATCTAAAAAGAAATAAATATGTTTCTTAGTGTTAATGTTCCTCTTGTTTAAATCAAAGTTTAGTATGAAAGCATATTCAGGATAGTAGTGGTTTGGACACTGGGATATGAATTTTATTTTTTGCTTTTTGAGATGAATATGTTTTATTTATTATACAACATTTTCAGGGTCCTCCTAAGTAGTAGGTCCAGGAGAAAGTTTTTCTCTCCACCCTCCCCTCTTCTAACCACCTCTTTTCCATAATGGATGGCAATGCCAGTCTATTCCCAGATTACCCTTCCCCCAAATTCCCCCATAATCCTTACTTTCTGGTCTTAAACATTCTCCTGTTGTTTTTTTTCCAGCTTAGAATAAAGTTGCCTCTACTATAGTTACATGAATCTGTGAATACTTTTTTTCTGTAGCAACCATGTAAACAGCTGCTAATACCTTGGACAATTGTGCTTAATGCCATTTGAATATATGGCATCCTAATTTCATTACTCATGCCACTTGTACTCAAGAGGGCTGTTTGGGGTAAGCAGTGCATGGAATTTGTTAACTGAGATAAATACATTTGAAAATCTCAACTCCAATCTGTAAATACTATTTAGCTGCTAAGTTTCTCAATCTAAGCAAAACACATTTTCTTCTAGAAATAAGGTTAACCCAATGCCTTTTTTATTCAATAATATAACCAGATTAACCATCTAGATGTGAGATCTATTTCTGTGTCTATTTTCTTCAGCTTTTTTATACAGATATCATAGTCATATACACTTGAGCAGGGTACTCTAGGAAGCTCCATCCACATAGACCTATATATGTATGTGACAGTCCTGAGTACAATAGTGTAGATACACTGGGCATTTGGTAAATAAAATTCTCACTGTCCTGTCATTCACATTCTGGCCAGTACTATTTCTGGTATATTTGATACACTACTAGGGGAAGCCATCTTCCATAAATATTTTCAAAGTCACAAATGCAGACATATGAATAGAGTGATGAAGAAATAATTCCAGGTCATGGTAGGCTTTCCCAACTCCTTTCTGGCAAAATTTGTTTCCTTCTCCCCCATACTTCCTTTTAGCCCCCTCTTTCTTAACTTCACTAGTAGAAGAATATTGCTGGGTGCTGTAGTCATTCAAATTCTACATAAGACTGGAATATGTCCAAGATCCACAGGATGTGGGATAACTACAACTTTCATGAGAAAGCTACATGGCTGACAAGACTTCATAAACTTTGTATCACTTGCCTCCTCTGGAAATTTTCTCTAAAGTTAATTGAATAACAAGGACTGAGGTGCACTCTTCATGTTTAACTCCAGGAAGCAGACTCATCCTGACTCCCCTCCCTATCCCACTTCCAAAGTCATTCACAGGAAAGTCCATTCACTTTGTTTTGTGTGTATTTTTTCTAAAGACTTTTTACATTTATTTTTTTAATTTCCTTATTAATAAAGTTATTACATATGTGTCCATTCACTTTGTTCTTAGTCAAATGGCCCAACAAGCTTTTGTCCAATTTTCTATTAGGCACAGTCTTTGGCATAAAAGACATTTGAAATGTTTTCCATTAATTTCTTCATTCATGACCTTATCATTGAATGTGTTGAATTACATGCTTCTATACACCGACATATTCTATCCTAGGTAGTCACTTTTAACTAGTGGTTGAAGCTTTTATATCACTATAGCATATTATTGGTATTTAGGATATAGTAGTAGAACCACCTGCATCTTATATCTTGAATATAGTACTACTTTGTATGACTTCTTTTTAACTTTAAAACATGATTTGGACTTGTAGATAAATCTTTACTCTAGACCCCTAAGGGTTCTAGGAAAAATAATATTAATGTTAAATATTGAACAACTTCCATTATGGAACCCCTCTTGGGGTATGTTTATAAAGATAATTTATGGAATGGAAATATAGTATTTGGACACATGGATGCTTCTATGTAGAACTTGACATAAGATCTGAAACTCCCAGGTACATTTATTATTTTCACAATTAATTAGAGGTACTAGGGAAATAGAGACACAAATAACAGTAAGATTGTTTCTGAGCACATTTCTAAGTTTAACTCTTTTCTACCACTTGAGATTAGCAGAGAGGGTGGGAATCTGCATAACTGGGATGTCATTAAGTTGAGGTGAGATGAGACATTTCTTTTTTGGTTGCATTTATGGTAGCAACTCTACTTTTCTGTTTTGCCACTAGTTTTAGTCTCTACCAAGATACTAGGACTTTATAAAGCAAACACACTCAGAGGTCCCCACTGCACCATGAAAGCCTTGAGTGGTTGTGGTGTCCTACTTCATCTCTCCCTTGTCTCTCATTAGAACTTTTCAGTATTTGGCAATTCATTTTTTGTTGAATATCTACTATGTCTCAGCATTGATCTCAGTGCTGAGAATGCAGGAGGAAATAAGACAATTCAAGTGTAATGGAACTTATATTCCAAGTGTGATGGTTGGAGGCAGACAATATACGAATTTATAACAACTCAGGGTACTAGTGCCTTGAAGAAAATTAAGCGGGGAGAGCAGAAACAGAGTAATGGGTGGGAACGACTTCTCTGATTCAGTTTCATTAGTGCAGACTCCTGAAGGAAGTAAGGGAGGCAGAGTCCACCACGGTGTAATGGCCATGGTGAGGACAGGGAGGTGACTCAAGTGTTTGGATATTAGTCAGGGGCCAGAATGACTGGAATAAGGAGAGTGGAGGCCAGCACTGCAGTCACTGAAGTTGAAGAAGTAGCCAGGGCAGATCATGTAGGGTATGGCTGTATTCCTGTAAAGCTTTACAGCCACTGACATTTGAATTGTATATCATTTCCATGTATCAGGAAATATTCGTATTTTCATTTGTTACAACCATTTAAAAATGTCAAAAATAGCCCTAGCTGTTTTGGCTCAGTGAATAGAGCACCAGCCCATGGACTGAAGGGTCCCAGTTCAATTCCAGTCAAGGGCACATACCTCGGTTGCAGACTCAATCCCCAGCCCCTGTCAGGCGCATGCGGAAGGCAACCAATAGATGTGTCTCTTTCACATTGATGTTTCTGACTCTCCCCCTCCCTTCCACTCTCTCTAAAAATCAGTGGATTAATCCTTGGGTGAGGATTAACCAAAAAAAATGTTAAAAATGATTCTTAGCTAATAGGCCGCAGGCTGGATTTGGCCCACAGGTCATAGTTCATCAATCCTGATCTATATCATTACACTATTCGTCCTCCTCATTTTTATTTGCTTGTGTCTAAGCTTACTTCTTTGATATCCTCCATTAGAATGAAAGTTTTTTTGAGATCGGGAACTTGTCATAGTCTTCTTTACTATAGTGTCCCACTTACCTAATACAAAGCCTGTAATAGCGTGGATACCAAGATATTTGTTGACTGACTGATGGAGTAAGCTTCTCCGATTTTGACATACCCAATTTATGAACTACTACATTAGTCTCCAACATCAACTCATTATGGTTTGTCTGATTTCATTTAAAATCCTAAAGCATTTTTAGAAGGTAGTATACTCACCCTGGGATATTTTCCTGTGGGGATTAGAGAATATTTGGGTGGAGGTATCAAAGAACCCTTCAGTGTCCTTCCAGCTGCAAGCTATTCTGTAAGGTGTTCACTTCTAGGAGCCAGTGATAGAAGGAAGTCACCTTAGCCAATTATTCCAGCTTGATGGTCACAGAACAAGAGATGGACAAAGCAGAATCTGATCACACAACAGATCTAATTAAAACTTGAACTTGATGATCTCTGTCATCTTTGAGATCCTTAAGAAGTGCTGTCTGTTTTCATTTTACACCAGCTGGGTTTGTGAAGATGTGGTGAATTATGGCAAAGCACTCTGGTCACGAATGTTATCAGTCAGGCTAGGCCAGAACATGCTGAAATAACAACTCCAAATCTTTAGGGTTCACAAACAATACAGACTTATTTATTGCTCATACCACATGACCATCCTGGTTCATCCAGGGTCAACTCTACGTCAGGATGAAACAGGCTAACATCCACATCTTGAATGTCATTAATCACCATGATGGAAGAAAGGACAGCCCTGGAGAGTCTTGCCCTGACAGTTAAATGCTCTGGCCTGGAGTGACAGACATCACTTTTGTTCATAAGCCCTTGACTCACCACCCCATCAACCACAAGGGGCCCAGAAGTGCAATCCTTCCATGTGCTCAGATGGTAGAAAGCTGTAAACATTTGGTGAACAGTATTAATCACTAACACACACAACTTGAGTTGCTTCTAAATGTTTCTCATTGTACCTTTGAGATGGGAAACAGCCATGGTTGGACACTGGGATAGAATCACTGAAGGAAGACACTCAGGATTATTTCTGCTGCTCGGGGGGCTCCTTCTCCCTGAAAAAGGAAAGCTGTACATTCAGTTCAGTAAACATTTGTGGAATGTCTTCTATGTGCCAGGCATATGAGTGGAAGTGATGTTTGTTTGCTTTTATATAAACTAAAGAGGTCTTAGTTATTTGCGTCTTACCAACAGCCAAAAAGTTCAATTTGACCTGTGGAAAGGCTCATTTTAATACCGAAAATTTTAAGTAACACTGTAACTCTTTATAATGACTCTCCTTTTGTTATTCATTGTTACCTAAATAACTATAACACTCACATGGAGAAAAGTACTGTTTTCCTGAAATCCAGGTTTGGCTAAAATAGTTTCTGGAGAGAGAAAAATTATATGTGTTGAATACTGCTATGGCAAATATTTTGTTGTTGCCTACTGTTTTATTTTGGAGAGAGTTAGGAAGAGTATAATTTTGGTTGAATGAATACCCCGAGTTCCTCCTAAATAAGAGACTCCCCAAAAGAAACAGAGTGGGATGATAAAGTAAAAGCAGCCTTTGTAATGGTGTGCTTGGTTCATAACTATACTATCACAGCAAGACTCAGGATCATTGAGTATTTTAGAGAATGCAGAGGATATTGGTGAGGAGGAGAAGGAGAGCAGTGGGTGTTCACATGGAGCCACTGCATCTTTAGGAAGAAAGATGAAAGGGGGCATACTGGGCTTTCAGCAGCACAGCAAAGCTGCCTTGTGAAAAGGATGATGAAATTCTGCATACAAATTCTCTGCCCACCCAATGGATTATGTTAGAATTAGGTTGAAATGGGACTGTAGCAGTTAATTATGGCCACAATAATTCTGTGTGACGAACCAGTCCAAATTTCAGTGGCTTCAAACATCAAAAATCTATTCTCACTTATATTTCTGTGGGTCGGCTGGGAGTCAAGACTCAAGCCATGGGTTGAGTGTGGGTCTGCCCCACATGTCTTTCTTCCTCCTTGGATCAGTGGGCTAGAAGGAGCAGATGCTTGTGGTAATGGTGGAAATCTAGGAGAACTGTGCAATCATAAGTACTTTTGAGTCCTCTGCTTGTATCATGTATCCTATTGGTCAAAGCAGGTCACATGCCTCAATGTCATTGGGCTGAGAAATAGACTCCTTCCTTGGTGGGGGGAGCAGGAGAGGCAGAGAAATTGTTTGTAATAACCTAATTACCATAAAGGCTCTGGGTTGTTTCCTTAGACGTTGGGCTCTTGATCTTTGAGATCAATGATAAAGAGACTCTAACTCATGAATATATATATACTCATGGGGTTATTCAGAGCATCCTTTTAGAGCTTTGCCACTCAAACCCATCCCACACTCATGTGCCCCCACATTTCCTAAGCACAAATGCATCAAATGGGAGCAGAGACATTTGAGTAGAGCCAAGATTTAAAATGTATAGGGGGGCATAGACATCTCCCCAGATGGTAAACAATGTGGCTGGGGAGAAAACCACCAATAATAGTCATCAAATTGGAGGCTCTGAAGGTCTCAGACATCTTAAACCTTTAGAATCCCCTTAAAATACCCAGACAGCTATGCATTCACTTTCACAGAAGTGTATGCATGCATGTGTATGTATGCACGTGAGCATACGCACACACACACTTTCCCTGCAAATGTAGTTCCTTTCCTTAGTCTAAATTTCCTGGATTTCTCGTATATATGCATTTAAATATGGAACTGCATAAGTAAAAGAAGTGCTGGTAGCATGAGCCTCCCCACTCCCCACTCCCCACCAAATGACCAGGTTTCTGGATTTCAGAGAAGGAGGACCAGGCCTTCTGCTGGTTCCAGCTGAGCATCCGAAACAGGTGTAGCCAGAGCAGTGATTATTAGTAAGTTCCCACAGTTGGTATGCCCCCTACTGTTAGGTACTATCTATTGTGAAAAAGGCCAGACCCTAATAAAACACAAAGGTTTAAGATGTGGGTCATTTTTTTCTTCATCCATCTATAAAGATATATGTAAAGCCTAAGCAGATACTTTGATATTGGCCTTTTATCTGAAAACTAGAGGCCTAGTGCACAAAATTTGTGCACAGGTAGGGTTCCTAGGCCTGACTGGCGATCAGAGCTGATCGGTGCCTTCTGGCTTCCAGCTAGGGCCTCCCTTCCCTGGCTGCCAACTGCCCACCAGGGTCTTCCTTTGTTCTGCTCTGCCCTCTGGTGGTCAGCACACGTCATAGTGAGCGATAGAACTCCTAGTCTCCCAGTCAAACTCCTGTGGCGACATTTTGCATATTAGCCTTTTATATATAGAGAGATATCCCCAGGAAATTTTTTTAAAGGAAAAGGAAAAGTGTGCCCTTGATTTACCCTGAAAAGTTTTCCTCTTTTTAATTTTTATTTACTCTAATTGGAGTTGCCCCATCTTGTTCTTTTCAAACCCACCTCTCTGGTTACTAAGGAAAATCAAGGGCCATCAGAGACCTATAAACCCCCGCAAAAGACCATATGCCCTGCTCCCGAGAAAGGGAAGAAATGAAATGAACACCATTGAGTGACTACTCTATACCTGATCATTTCCCATATATGACCTAGTATAATCTCCACATCAGTTCTATGAAGTATTATTAGCATTACCATTTCTAAATGGGGAAACCAAGGCTTAAGGAAGTTCAAAAATTGACCCCTCAGTCAAATAGCTAAAAAGGAGCAGTGCCTGAATTCAAAGCCAGCTTAGTTTATTTTTTTAAGTTACTATATAGTAAAATCAACATTTTTCCATTTTGATGTGCAGTTTTATGAAATTTAACACATGTATAGATTTGTGTAATCATCACAATCAAGATACAGGAAAATGTTCATTTATGCTACCCTTTTATAGTCACACCCTCCCCCAATCTCTGGCAACCTCTGATCTCATCTCCATCACTATCATTTTGGTTTTTTTTTTTTTTGAGATTGTCATAAATGGAAGAGTATAGTATGTAACCTTTTGGGATAGGCTTCTTTCACTCCCAATGCCTTTGAGAGCCATCCAAGTTGCTATGTGTACCACAGTCCTTTTTTTTTTATTATTGCTGCGTGGTAATATGTGGGATGGATGTAGCACAGTTTGCTTAACCATTCACCCATTGGATGACATATGGGTTATTTCCAGTTTTATTTTGGTTATTGCAAAGAAAGCCAAACTATAAACATTCATATAAAGGGTTTTCTGTGAACATAAGTCTTAATTTATCAAGGATAAATTCCTAGGAGTGGGACTTATGGTTCACATGGTGAGTGTATGTTGAACTTTACAAGAAACTGCCAACACATTTTCCAGAGCGCTATAGCATTCAAAGCCAGTTTTGAACAGTCTGAATCCATGTTCTCACCTCTTCAATCAACTGTCTGTCCAGAGAACAGAGGGGTTTATTGTATCGGGCAAAACTTCCTTTTGGGAGATGTTATTTCCACTTGGGACTTGAAGGAGGCAAAGTCACAAAATTTCATCTTGGACTCGCAAGTTTAACATGGCCTGAACAGATTTTTTGACAGGTGGAAGAGTGAGAAATGGGAATAGAGGGGCAGCGGTGGGGGATATCTCTGGAGAACAGTTGGGAACCTGGTGGTACAACTTGGACCCCAAACCAGGGGAAATTTTGCAGTTTTGGCTAAGCCTTAAACACCAAGTTAAAGATGTAATGCAAAATGCTCTTCCAGTGAAATTGAAGTTGCTGAGAGTTGGAGGGAACAGGAACTATTTGTACTGCAACCTGATCTGCCTCCCTAAACCCGCTACAAAGAACTGTGCCCCCAGGTCATACTTGTAAATCCCTAAGCAAATCTAGGGAAAGTTATGTGAAATGTGTACCCTCCATTGCTCACACTGAAGCTTCTGGGTTTTCAAAATATACAAATTCTATTCACCTCACCCGCTTATGAGCAAACTTCCTGAAAACATGTTGCCAACATAGTTTGACAAAATAACATCAACAGTTTGTAAAGGCTTGAGAGCATAGTCTCAGAGCCACACTTCTCAAGAGGTCAGTGAGGAGTTTTGCTTAGCTGGTCACCTTTTTCATCTAGAACAGGAGGTTTCTTCATATGTGAAGTAAAAATATAAAACAGTTTGAAGAAATGTTTAAAATAAGTATAATTAAGACTCTTAAAGAGATAAAAAAATTCTCATAAAATAAAAATACAAGTTAGGAAAAACATACAGAAATGAAACAAAAAGCAGATTGGAAAGAGAATGAAATAGAAATATTAGAAATTAGAAATATGATGGCTGAAATTAAAAGCTTAACAAAGTAAATTGTAGATCACACAACTGAAAAATCGGTGATTGAAGAGATGAATTTAATTTATCCATATCACACAAAAATGAGATGGAGAAAAAATGGATAAATCTGAAAAAGATATTTAAGAGATATGTAAGATCATTGAAAGGCTCCAATGTATTTCTAATAAGTATTTCAAGAAAGAGAATAAAGACAATGTAATACAATGGAATAATGAAAAATATAATGATTGAGAACAGAACTGAAATTTTTAAAAAGTGAGTGGCCTCAGATTTAAACTGTTACGAAGGTCTCTGTCTCAACTTCTCAACTTTGCTGTTGTGGGATGAAGGCAGCAATAGACACTATGTAAATAAATGGACATGGCTGTATTTCAATAAAATTTTATTTGTAAAAACAGGAGGGCAACAAGCTGAATTAGGCCGGGGGGGTATAATTTGATAATTCCTAATCTAGAGAATTAACTATTGTATATGTTTTCATGTATATTCCTCCAGATATTATATATGTTTTAAATTATATGATTAATAATCAATGGTTAATTGTTTATATATTTGACGCACATTATACACACAAATAACTTTTAAAAAGATATAACTGAATCATACATGACCATACTTGCTCTTCTGAGCACCCACTTTTGGACAACTCAGTATCCATCATTATATCTAAAAAAAAGCTACTCCCCAAACACTGTTGAATGAAGATTCATTCTTCCCAATATACCCCTACATCTCTGGTTTTGATGCTCACATAGTATTTAATTGTATACATGTATCATTATTTATATAACCATGACCCTAGTTTTGAACAAATAGGCTGCATACTAAAAATCTTTTGTTGGCCAAGTCATGTTTTTAATTTAAAAATATTTTTATTGATTTTAGAGAGAGGAAGGGAGAGGGATAGAGACATAGAAACATCAATGAGAGAGAACATCATTGATCAGCTGCCTCCTGCATGGCCCCTACTGGGGGTCAAGCCCACAACCCAGGCATGTGCCCTGACCCGGAATAGAATTGTGACCTCCTGGTTCATGGGCTGACGCTCAACCACGTTTTTACTTACAAATCCAGGCATCATATCAGTCAATACAGTCCGTGCAACTGTGTGGAAAGGCAATTTTCAGCATAAACTGAAGAAGTGTATTTTATAAGAAAAAAACATACCCATGTCTTTGAAATAGCAAACAGATTTAAAAAGAAAAAAGGCTCAGAGGATTAGAAGTCAGAAATTTCAGGTTGTTAGAATCTTAAAAATCTTTTTTCCTAGTATGCCTTTAGGCAGTTCCCCAGGACTTTATGGGTCAGTTTCTCAAACAAATAATAGAATGAAAACAATTGTCATTAGCTCCTGTCACAAAATAGTGCAATTTAAAAAATATATATTAATTACACGTGGTTGCTGTACCAAATGACCACAAACTTGGTGGTTTAAAACAACAGAAATGTATTTTCTTTCAGTTCTGGAATTCAGAATTCTGAAACCAAGGTATAGGCAGGGGCTCTGCTGCCTCCAAAGGCTCTCAGAGAGAATCTTTCCTTGCCTCTTCCAGCTTCTGCTGGCTACAGGCCATCCCTAGCTTGTGGCTGCATTATTTTAATATTTGCCACTGTCTCCAAAAAATCTTCACCTTTGTGTTTGTGGCTTCACCTCTTCCGTCTCTTATTAGGATACTTGTCTTTGTACTTAAGGTCCACGTGGATAATCCAGGAGGATCTCATCTCAAGATCTTTAACTTCATGACATCTGCAAAATTCCTTGTCCCAAATAAAGTCACGTTTACAGGTTCTGGGGGTTAAGATGTAGACATATTTTGAAGCTCACCATTGTTTTTAAATGTTCTGAGTACCCAGGGGGAAATACGTAATCCCTTTGATTCAATCATAAGTGAGCAGAATGTGAATAAAAAAATACTACTTTGTTTTCCCTAGGTACTGTTGTACATTTGAATCATCTCTCTAATTCCTTTTCAGCTCTATTTACATTTTTAAGTGTTAGCAATGAAGGTTATCAGACAAACTAAAACTTTAGTAACTTGGTTTCATACCACTATTTTGTTTGTTTTTCCAAGCGGTCCCTGTTAGAACAATCTGAACAGCAGATTAGGGCAGCTTCTGGCTTGGAGGAACTGCTGCAAATCACACACTTCGAGGACTGGAAGCTGTGGAGATGCCGACTGAAGCTGAAAAGTTTTACCACCCCGGACTCTCGCTCAGCATCCCATCGGTCCACCAGGTTTGCGGCAACTTTCTATGACATTGAAACATTAAAAGGTAGGTGTGTGTGTATATGTGTGTGTGTATATATGTGGCCTGTAAGCCTCAGTGCTGGGTATGTGTGTGTGTGTGTGTGTGTGTGTGTGTGTGTGTGTAGGCCAATTCTTGCTCTTTCTCAGATAGTAACAAATGCACCAACTCTGCCACAAGTTTGAGCAAGGCAGCATGTGTTAGGGAGAGGAACAGGGGGTCTGATTTCATAGCTTTGGTGTTAACAGAGAATCCTACTTTCCTATATCTACTCTTGTTTTCCTATATTAACTCTGCAGAGAAATATATTGAGTATGATTCTGAGATTTAAAAAATCAACACAAAAGAACACTTCAAAATACAGGAGTATATTTAACTCAAAGATGTGAGGGCAAAACACTCCAGAAAGATGGTTTTTAATTTTAAAAAAAATCATTGTGTTTACTTAAAAAATAAAACAACCTTGGCATTCATTAATAAAAAACATTCTACTGCTATACATACATGGATAAAAACTAATAGTTTAGATATAGATTTTTTATTTCTTTGACATTCTATGGTTTTTTAAAGTAAAAAAATGAAAAGTAAAAGTTGGAAGCTAAGTTGTAATAACGTATGCTGGTATTAGTAGCAGAATAATTGATTCTCTCTAGATGAAATAATCTAAACTCCAAACTATAAAATAACATAATTGGAAATAAAGAAAATAGTAAGGTATGGTGGTCCTTTATAAGAAAACCATTGTCTATATGTACTGTGCCATAATGAATAAAATGCATGCAAATAAAATTATGTGGCTTTCAATTAGGTATTTAACTTTATGACATGTCAACATAATTCAAGAAGCCACTGTGGCAGTATTGACCTAGCATTTTTTATTTTTATTTTTATCTTTATTGTTGAGATATTACAGATGTCCACCTCTTTTTCCCCCATTGCCCACCTCTACCCAGTTCCTGCCCCACCCCAGGACCTAGCATTTTAGAATTGATTAAGATATGATTGCTTGCTAATGGTTACATTTATCAAATAATTCAATTTGACCACTAAGCCAAAAATCATTCTTTTCTTTCTTTCTAGAGTTATCATTACTTTTCCCCACTTGTAAAAAGATGACGAGGTTGCACAGGCCGCTGTTGTTGGCTGTGGGGAGGCTTTGTGTAGGCAGGGATAAATCCCTCGGCTGCATCGTGGGCCTCAGTGTAAAGAGGATTCTTTGTGTTTCTGTATGACTGTGTGTCTAAATGAGTGGAGATCATTGGATGGCCTAGAACCCACTTTAGCCAGAGGTTTGAAGCTCTAGTCACTTCTTTGTGGTAAATTAACCTGGACTTTATGAAAGCAAAGAGGTCAGACCTCACCTGAGATCCAAGGCCTTAACCAGATTACCTGTGTAAAGACCTGAGAGAGGCTGGAGATACTCTGTGAAGACGGAGTTAGACAAGCATTACCATAAAACCAAAATTAGGTGATTTTAAAAAGTCAGTGACATTGACAATTCCTAAGGAGGAAACCATAAAAAGTGTAAAAATATTTTTAACAACTCTAAGATATTTCATTATATGGGGGGGGGGGGGGCGTGTCATCTGAAATTTCGACTAAGTTAGAAGCAGTAAATAATCAAAATAATCAAATGGGTGTAGTATATCACTTATAATTTGTTATCAACTCTCCCTCATGGGTTTCAGGTTAATCTTGGAGCCAGAACAGACATACTGGCGGTATGAAGAATAGTAGAGTTATGCAGCCTTTACTCAGTGACATTGGTCATAGTTCCACACAATTTTGATTAAAATCTTACTGCTCCAACTCTCAAAACTTGGTTTTATAAAAAAGCAAATGGAAAACAGTATTTAAGTAGAATTTTAAACAGTAATATCTTCATAATTAAATCACTTGTTTTTTTCTAGGATTCATGATTAATGGTAGTGAGATACCCATATTAACACCTAATTGCATAATTTATCTCTCATATTTATAGACTTCAGGCTCTTTATATAAATATTCAAAAATCATAAATTTAAAAAGGTTTCTTAGGATAAAAGATTTTATTATTTAAAAAAGAGTTTAGGCAAACTGTCTAGTGTATGTAATGTTTCTCAGCTGGCCAAACATCTTGTATTTTGTGACTTTCAGTGATTGAAGAAGCAACATATGAGCAAAATTGCGATTAAGAGGGGGAAAATACGGAAACATGTTTTAAGGGAATAATTTATAGACTACAGTCAGATCTCCAACAATAATATTATGCTTGTGTTCTTTAAGCAGATGTTCCTCTGTCTCTTCTAGTAGAAACATGTTCACATATATGGGAATTTAGAATATTCTGGGGAGAGACCAATACAAATTTTTGAAGATGGGATAAAAATGGAGAAGAATTTATCTATTGCTGCATAACACTTAACCAAAAACTTAGCTGCTTAAAACAACATTTTTTTTAATTTCACAGTTTCTGTGAGTCATAAATGCACACATGGCCTAGATGAGTGTCCCTCCTGGGCCTCTCCAAAGGATGCAGTCAAGGTGTCAGTGTGGGCCACAGGTAGCATCTCGAGGTTCAACTGGGGCAGGGTGTGTTTTCAAGTTCACTTAGTGGTTGTTGGCAGGACTTAGTTAAGCAACCAACAAAAAATGTATTCCTCAATGGTGCTAAAACCTGTGCATTCCTGGCTTCAAGTAGAAGAAATGCTATTCAGCTGTGTCATATAAATTGCTTAATAAATAACACGTTATTTCTTTACACACTTCCATTTACTTCTTAATTGACCAGCTTCTCCAGATGTACCAATGTGGTGATATACAGGATATGGTGTTCTTCACCAAAGAAAAATAAAATTATATTCTAGAAAGGTATTGTGTAAGTGTGAAGGAACAGGTTTTTTCTGTAAACAATCTTTGGTTAAAGGACCAACAAAAAATAACTAGTAAAATAAGGGCTATGACTGTACCTGGCATAACCCTGGCTCACATTGGCATGTCAGGACCGTTTCTTCTGCTGGCCCCAATGAGCTTCCTCTCTGCAGTTATAGATGAGGAATGGCAAAGAACCCAGTGCAGCCCTAGAGAGACGTGTGTGGAGGTCGCCAGTGAGCTGGGGAGGAGCACCAACAGGTTCTTCAAACCTCCCTGTGTCAACGTTTTCCGGTGTGGTGGCTGCTGCAATGAAGAGAGCGTCATCTGCATGAACACCAGCACCTCGTATGTTTCCAAACAGGTATGAGGACACCAGTTAGCATGTCCTCTGCCAAGTCCTAATGATGATAGTGTTGACAGCTGCAACTGAGCTTTTTGCCAAACACTGTGCTAAGTGCTTTGTGTGTGTTGTCTCATTTAATCCATGAAACAAGCTAAAGGGGTATCTTTTTATCCTTCTTTATAGATGAGAAAACTTAGGCTCAGAGAAGTAACTTATGGCAGAGCTGGGCTTCAAATCTAGGTCTGTGAGACTCCAGAGCCTGAATTTTTATCAGTCATTGCCTCTCTGATGCTATAATCATATGGAAGTTACTAGAATAGACATTAAAAGGAATGAAGACAGATGCACTGCCTTGATGATTAGTTAGGTTCTGTGTTGTTCAAATGGAGTGACTGAGAAGAGTTTAAGGGCAGTGGTTCTCAACCTTGGGTGCACATTAGAATCACCTGGGAATCTTTTTAAAACCCTGATTTCTGGGCCTCATCCTCCGGAAATTCTGTTTCTTTGTTACTAATGTTGTGGCCCCACCCCATAACAAAGAAACAGAATTTCTGGAGGATGAGGCCCAGAAATCAGGATTTTAAAAAGATTCCCAGGTGATTCTAATGTGCAGCCAAGGTTAAGAACCACTGGGTTAGGGGAAAAGAGGAAGGGCTGGTGCAGTACCCAGAGCTAGCAAAAGGGGACCTTTTTATATTTTTTTTAATTTATTTTTTTGTTGTTTTTTTCTTTTTTAAAATTTTTTTATTGATTAAGGTATTACATATGTGTCCTTAGCCCCCATTACCCCCCCCCCCCACACACACACATTCATTGAAGAGTAGTTATGGGACCAGAGAGAAAATGAGGAAGAGGGCTGCAGGACTGGCTGGAGGAATGGAGGCCACAGTCAACCCTTAGCCTGGCAAAGAGTGGGGGGTAGAGGGTATGGGTAGGCAAAAAGACCTATAGATGTCATCCATAGATGTCAGTGTCCTGGGACACAGAGCCCAGTGGGGAAGGAAAGAGAGAGAGGATGCCATCTCTGGAGAGGCAAATGGAAAATATCTAGCACAAAAGACATTTGAAAACAATTCTGCAGTCTCCATGAAAGAAATAATTCTTCCCTTTCCATCTCATAAAATCCTTTTTGCTCAGCAGATAAGTTTTTCTTTTTATTGCTACCATATTGTTGCAAAATATAATTGTTGCATAGGAAAGAAGTAATAACAAATTTAGGAAAACATATTAAAAAGCTGTAAGTCAAACTACATTCCTTTTGGCACTATTTTGCAAATTCCTTGTGCATATTCATATATTCATTTAATTATCACATTTGCCTATATAGCCTTTATTCTGTATGCATATGTATATAGTAGCACAATAAAATTACATATGCGCCAAATATATCCATGTTAGGTAATTATCTTAATTAGATATAAAGAATGGAATGTTGATTTGTTTGGCAATAGGTTCTTATCCTTAATTTTGTTCCTCCTACCCCCTAAAATACCCCTTAAACTGTAGAGTTTAATTTTCCAAGTCCTTTTAGAGAATCTCATAACTTGTAAATTCCGACCTCTACTATTTGACAATCAGGTCAAAAAATAATAAGCATGGCTAAGCACCAACTGTCAGAAAAAACAAAGCTTGCATTAATGTAAAAGGCTTTAGTTCATGACCACGTTATTCCCTAGAGCATAGCTGAAAAATTTCGCAAGAAGATGAAATTTATGCAAAGTAAACACTCTAAAAACACTCTCTTACTTAGACTCATGGAATTCCATTACATATTGAAAGGTCAGAATAAACACAATGTTAATGGATTGTTTTCACTTAATAGATAGTTGAGTACTTTATTTTGACTGCTGTACTCAACAAATGATTGGTTTTACAGACTGTACTTAACTGTAAGTGTACAGCAGTTTTTATTTCCAATTATGTATATCTGAACATTTTAATTGTGTTTTTTTTAACTACCTCTCATCCCAAAGTTATGGACTATTTCATGAAATACCTTTCAGAAACAAAGTGAACAAATGAATTCTCTATGTAGAAAAGACTACATCGACTGGTGGTTGAATGGACAGAGTGTTAAAATCAAGTTCAAATTCATTCGTATATCATAGAACCACTCTAGAAACAAAGTAATTGACAGTCCTCTAAATTCTACTTCCCAAGATACCACCTTGCTTCTTCTGGTCACAGCAATTTCATTCCAAAAAGTAATAAAGAATATTCTTAACAGTATCACCTCTGCCTCTAGAATAGACTGGGTTCAAATGTCCACTCTTCTAATCAATAGTTATATGGCCTTAGGCAAGTTGTATAACTTCTCTGTACATCTATTTCTTCACCTGTAGAGGGTTGGGGAGGGTAACAAAAACCCACCCTATAACATTGTAATAAGGAATAAATGAATCTAAAAGTGCTTACAACAGGGCTGGCATATAGAAACAGAACGAATGACATTCATGTTACCAATAATTCAGTGGTTGAGCATGATGATCATGTATCAGTCGGTTATTGTTGTGTGATGCTGCATAATAAACATCCTAAAACTCAGGGGCTTTAAACAACAAAGACTTATTCTTACTCATGTACCTGAGATCTAGTTAGTTTAGAGTAGGCTCCATAGGGCTTGACTCCAAGCTACAGGTTGAATCCAGGTCTGTTCCCTATGTCTTTCAACCCTTGGACCAGCAAGCCTGTCAGATCATTCTCTTCTCATGGCTACAAGCCCTACAAAGTATGCACAGTTCAAGTTTGTAGTTGTGTCATGTCTGCTACCATCCTGTTGACTAAAACAAGTCACATGACCAACTCCAAAGTCAAAGAACAGGAAACTATATTCCTTCAATGGAGACAGTATGAGAAGTGATAAGTAAATTGTTTTTGAACAATAATCTCTTCACCATGGTCTCAAAGAAATTTCATAGGAAAAAGAAAAAAAAAGAAACTTCATAGGTATAATTTCATTTAATCTTTACTATTTACACTCAAATTTAAAGCAGGAGCAAGGAGTAACAGTACCATTTTACAAGGGCACCAGTGGCACAGAAAAATTAGGAGATTTAATGAAGCTTAAATACATGGTAAAATTGGATAAGGCCCCAGTCAGCTGACTCCCAGCCCAGCAGTCTTCTCACTATGTTAGCCTTTATCCTTACTAGTTCTGTTCTTGATGAAAAAAACTTTGCTAAAGTCACTACCATAAAGGACAAAGGCAAAAATGCAAACTGTAGAAATTATTCTTTTAAATATATGTGTATTATTGTTATTTTCTCTACTCTAGCTCTTTGAAATATCAGTGCCTTTGACATCAGTACCCGAATTAGTGCCTGTTAAAGTTGCCAACCATACAGGTTGTAAGTGCTTGTCAACGGCTCCCAGCCATCCATACCCCATTATCAGAAGATCTATTGAGGTCACAGAAGAAAATGGGTAAGCATTTCTTGTATTTGATTAGTACTTTTTCTTGCCTTTGCCTAAACTGTGTGTGTAGAATACTTCATTAATTACAAAGTCATCACTTTCTTTCCAAGTTCTTAATTTTTTAGCTTCTAACTCAGATCTACTGGTAATAACTGTTTGGCAAATATGTTTTTTTTTTTTTATCAGGTGTTAGATGTATATTGCACTAGGACCAAACAACTCAGTGCTTATGAACTTACCATGTCTGCTTATGGACACCTTTGTTCTTAATATGCATAGTCTAATGCAGTTGTAAAACTTCCTTCCAGCCTCAACTTTGGCACATGTTCCCTCATCCCAAAAAAAACACAAACATTAAATAAAACTCATTCTAGGCTGTTTATACATTTCAGTCCCAAAATTAGGAGTGGGAAAAAGGTTTCTGAAGTCATTGGCGAGTGCCAAAATTATCTGCATCTGAGTTTGGAGATTTTCTAACTCTTCCTCTTGAGATTACCAAATGAAAAATTCTTATTTTAAATGAAAATTACTTAAAATTCAATTGACTATGAAATTTTTCTAAGAGTATTTATGACACAAATTATAACACTCTGAAGTGTTCAGGAATCAAAGAGATGAATCATTGATTTGGAAAAAAAATTGAGAAACAAATGAAGGTCAAATTATAAACACTGAATAAAAATATAAACTAGTTGGATACTTAGATCTTGCAAAGGTAAATCAGTAAACACATGTGTGAGTGGCAAGTGAAGGAGTGAGCTGGTGGTTATATGTTACTTAACAGTGAGCTAAGAAGACATCGCTACCTCCCTTAAGCAGAAAAAAAAAGCTCATCTATAAGGAACATTTATCCTCAAGATGTTCCTGCAGTTCTGACCAATGTTCTTTATTTTAACGAAGACAGTGCTTAGGAGCTATGTTAGAACAATATTTACTTTTGGTAAATAGGCTCTGTTGACAGGTAATTTGCATCATTTTAACACAAATCTTCTTAAAGATTATAAATTCCCAAAATTACAGTTTCATTTCCAAAGGTTTCTAAGTAGAATATTTGTAATTACAGAATTACTAATAATATACAGTTCATAAATATGAATTAAGCTAGTTAAAATCTTAACTATTCTCTCTCAGAAATGTATGCAACGTTTTTTAAAATTGTTTCAAAGGTATGATTGCCCTTGAAAGCTTTTAAATCCGGTTTATTTATTTTTCCTAGTTGTTCCCATCCCAAGAAACTCTGTCCTATTGACATGCTATGGGATAGCAGCAAATGTAAATGTGTTTTACAGGAGGAGAATCCACTTGCTGGAATGGAAGGTAATGAGAGCAGTATGAAACAATAATAGTAATAATAAAAATAACAACAATAGCAACTAACATTTATTGAGTGCTTAATATGACCAGGCAATGTTGTAAGGCTTTTATACGTATTAACTCATTATATCCTCACAATAATCCTATAATGTACTATTATTATCCTCTTTTTTACAATCACAAAGTGTACATACTACAATGTCTAGTGATTTTCTCAAGGTCACACAGCTAAAAGTGACAGCTCTCTGTGCTTTAATTATATAGAAAACTCACTAATGCATTATCTGCTTTTTACTATTAAAGAAAAGTCCAAAGCAATTAGAGAATCCCAATACATTTAATTTGAAAGGGGATGGTAACCTTTAATGAAAGCCACTTCAGAACTAAACAGTTAACCACATTTTACTAATTTATTTATATAAAAGTCTCATCAGAAGATAAAGTAATTTTGGATTTCTTGGTTTCTTTTAACTGTGTCATGTGAAAACATGACAGTAATTTGAAAAAAAAAGGGGGGGATAAGAGGAAACTTTTTCTGAAACGAAATCAAATTAAAAGCAAAACACAGCTATTAGACTAAGGGGAATTTGGAACCAAGTGAGATAAGCAACCATCACTACTCATAACTCATAATGCTATGATTTTTGGTGATGAGCATTTGGCTAAAAATGAATGCATTTTTGGTCATTTACCAGAGAACTTGATATGATTCCACTGGAAAAAAATTGTAAGGAATCGTGCAATTTTGAACTTTGCTTGTTATAAACCACGATTTGCAAGCAATCAGTAAGGATTCAACTCTAAGGAATCAGTCCTTAGAAACCATAAGTAATAACTTACTTCCTATATTTCTGTCTGTCAGCATGAAAGTTTAATCCAGGTTTTAAGGGAAACTTAATGGTCATGTAGTTTAAATGCCCATGAAGATCTTGAATGTTATCTACGTCCTTCCCACCAAATGCTCATCCATCCTCTGCTAGACATACATCAGTCATGGGGAAACTCACCACCTACTGAGGCAGCATATTTACTCTGACCATACTCTTATTGCTAGTAAACTATATTGAACCTAAATCTCTCACTCCAGAGCACTACTGTCAATGGAATTACAGTGAGAGTCACATATGTAAATTGAATTTTATAGTACTCACATCAAAAAGGTCAAAATAAACAGGTGAAATGAATTTTCATATATCTTATTTAATCCAACATATCAAAAATTATGTGATTTTAACATGCAATCAATACAAAATTTATTAATGATTTGTCCTCATTTTTTTGTGCTAAGTCTTTGAAATATACTGTGTACTTTATACATACAGCACATCTGTATTTGGAGTTGCAATTTTATGCTCAATATGGTCTGTAGCTACCATGTTGGATAGACCAGATCTAGAGTATCAACTCATTATTTCAGGGTTACCCTATAGAGCAGTGGTTCTCAACCTGTGGGTCGCGACCCCTTTGGGGGTCGAACGGCCCTTTCACAGGGGTCGCCTAAGACCATAGGAAAAAACATATACAAGTACATATTGTTTTGTGATTAATCAATATGCTTTAATTATGTTCAATTTGTAATAATGAAAATATA
>NW_006299519.1:620037-623086 GCF_000327345.1 Myotis davidii
CAGAGTCATGTAAAACAAGTATAATTCTTTCTCCATGTGACTCATTTATAACAGTGTTAGAAAGTTATTGTGAGAGGCAATATACATAGAACTTATAGACTATTCTAGTCCAGGTTTTCCTGGTCCACAGCTTCTGAGAGAGATTTGTACTCAGGAGATTTGCATGCAAGTACCATGCATTAAAGTGTGAGAGGGAATCAGGACTGGGCAGAGGGAGAAGTTGAACTGTGTTGCAGTTGCTAAGAGGTGTCAGCCAATCCTATGGGGAGCTGAAGCTGGGATGGCCCTTGGGAGGATGCCCCCAAAATTCCATCAGTTTATTGGTAAAAATGATAAATGGAACAAGGCTGGGTCCTATGAACTTGTCATTCATTATATGTGGGCTACCTCAGGGAGGGGATGTAACCTTAGGTAACATGGCCTCTTTCTGCTGAAGGTAATTCCTGGGGAGGGACGCAGCTGGTGCACATGGGTGCTGAGGGTAGGCAGAGTAGTGGGGAAAGAGAGAAGTGCTCTGAGCATGGGGAAAATGAGTGCTCAGGACTAGAGGTGAGAGAGCATAGCATGTTGGAGTGCTGGAAGAAGTTGCATGGTGGTGATATAATAGGAGAAGGCTGGGTAGAAGTGAGAAAGAAAGCTAAGAGCTTCATAAGGCACACTATGAACCTTGTCCCAGAGCTTAGATGTGATGCTAGGGACAAAGGGAAATCACTCAACTGGTTCAAGCAGGAAACTGACAGCAACAATTAGAATTTTAGCAAAATTAATCCAGTGACAGAGTAGAAGAGGATAGGTTGTCCTGGGACTGGAAAGAAGGCAGGGTAGCTTTTGAGAAGTAGCAATGATGGAAGTGAGAGGCACGGGATAACTTGGATCATGATCACTTCTAATTTTCATGTCCTATAATTCAATTAATGTGGGCCAAGTTCCTGGTCACTTTTCCAATAGTCTTATCTACTTGATGAAATATACTGAGCTTATTGTTCACTAAACACCTTTTGCACACCTGTGGCAGTCAACTGCCTTTTGTACAATGACCTCGTCACTGAATGAGCACCTTTGAATTAGTGAATCTAAGTCCAATTGAATTTTTTAAAAAATATATTTTACTGATTTTTTTACAGAGAGGAAGGGAGAAAGATAGAAACATCAATGAGAGAGAAACATCTATCAGTTGCCTCCTGCACACTCCCTACTGGGGATGTGCCCGCAACCAAGGTACATGCCCTTGACTGAAATTGAACCTGGGACCCTTGAGTCCACAGGCTGACGCTCTATCCACTGAGCCAAACCGGTTAGGGCTCCAATTGAATTTTATCTGGTTAGATTCAGGTCATTGCTTTAACCTGTTTTAAAAAATACCAAAAAATAAAAAATGAAAAATTGGGTAGTCCTGATTTTGTATTTTATATTCCTCAAGATAGCCACAACTTTAAGAATTTACTTGGAAAAAAATCCATCAGTTTATTGATAAAAATGATAAATGGAACATGGTTGGGAACAGAATACATTAATATCACATCATCAACCTCCCTAGGATTAAAATCAATATATAACACTACAAAGCCATTATAATCAAAACAACCTGGCACTGGCACAAAAACAGGCATATATATCAGTGGAATGGAACAGAGAACCCAGAAATCAACCCACACCTTCATGGTCAATTCACATTTGACAAAGGAGGCAATATTATAAAATGGAGTAAAAACAGTCCCTTCAATAAATCATGCTGGGAAAATTGGACAGGTACATGCAAAAAAAATGAAATTAGATCACCACCTTACGCCATACACAATAAACTCAAAATGGATAGAACACTTAAATGTAAGTGGTGAAGCCATAAAAATCCTAGAAAAAAAACATAGGCAGTAAAATCACAGACATTTCTCATAGCAACATTTGTGCCAAAATATCTCCTAGGGCAGAAGAAGCAAAGGAAAAAAATAAATGAGGCTACATCAAACTAAAAAGTTTCTGCACAGCAAAAGAAACCATCAACAAAATGAAATGGAAACCCACTGTGTGGGAGAACATATTTGCCAATGATATATCTGATAAGGGGTTAATTTCCAAAATATATAAAGAAGTTATAAAACTCAAGACCAGGAAGACAAACAATCTAATTAAAACTGGACAAAGGACAACCGAAGGACTTGTATGCATGAGTACAAGCATAACCAATGGACACAAGACACTGGGGGGTAGGAGAGGCTGGGGAAAGGTCAAGGGGAAAAAAAGGAGACATATGAAATACTCTTTGTAATACTTAAAGCAATAAAACAAAATTTTTAAAAAAATGGACAAAGGACCTGAATAGACACTTCTTGAAAGAGGACATGCAGATGGCCAATAGATATATGAAAACATACTCAAAGTCACTTATCATCAGAGAGATGAAAATTAAAATGACAATGAGGTACCACCTCACACCTGTCAGAATGTCTGCCATCAATAAATCACCAAACAACAAATGCTGGTGAGGATGTGGAGAAAAAGGAACACTAGTACACTGCAGGTCGGAATGCAGACTGGTGAAGGCACTGTGGAAAACAGTGTGGAGTTTCCTCAAAAAAACGAAAAATAGAACCACCATTTGACCCAGTTATCTCACTTCTGACAATATATCCTAAGAATACCGAAACACCAATCAGAAAGTATATATGTACCCCTATGTTCCTAGCAACGTTATTTACAACAGCCATGATCTGGAAATAGCCCAAGTGCCCATCAGTGGATGAGTGGATTAAAAAACAGTGGTACATCTACACAATGGAATACTACACTACTGTAATAAAGAAGGAACTCTTACCCTTTGAAATAGCATGGATGGACCTGGGGATTATTATGCTAAGTGAAATAAGCCAGTCAGAGAAAGACAAATACCATATATATTTATGAATGACTTCAGGGTATCACCTTTAGCTGGTTGTTGTTTCATTCAGTTTTCCTACATCCAGTCTCTGTTACTTTTAACTTGTCTAGAGAAACTGAGGCCTGCCTCTGCCAACTATCTTGCTGAAGTTCAGCAAACACCTGCTGGGCTGTG
>NW_006299519.1:623107-642427 GCF_000327345.1 Myotis davidii
GTATCCCTACACCATGGGTCTAAGAATGGAGTTAGTCCTGCCAGAAGTGTTCTGAATGAGTCTCTACTGCCACCTTGTGATCCATGCAAATCTGTAAGCGCTTCTTAACTATCCTTGAACAAGCTATTCTCATCTTGCCCCAAAGTGACATTTGCCTCTCTAGAACATGGCTTACAAGCTCATCTTTTTCCTCTTCAAAGATCATTAATTACCGAGCAGTTAAAACTATGAGACTGGATGACACAAGATTGCCATTATTAATGGTCAGATAGTGGCAATAATATATGGTGTAACCCAATGTTTGGGAATGCTGGATGAGATTTTTCAGTCTCCATACATCAGCTGGATTCAGGATCCTTTTATTACACCAAATAAACACAACAAATATTTATCAAGTGCCTATTTTATGCCAGAACAATGAGACTTTGTTCCTATAACCTTTAGGATTCTTTTAATTAATGGAAGAAACAGAGAAATAAACAGACAAATATAAGAAGTCTCAAAAAAGGACAGGATGGAAATATGCACATAGCAAGGGCACTTAGCTAAACTTGCAGAATTTGAGAAAGATATTGGGGGAAAGAATTACTAACAAAGGGAAGTATGAGCCCAAAGGCATGAGTCTGAGACACCCTGGTATATCAGGAGAACGAAAAGTACTATAACTATAATTGGTATGGGTGGAACCTAGGGAGAGAGAGAGAGAGAGAGAATGAATGAATATGAGTATGGTTCATGTCAGTTCATGGAGTGTCTTGTATGTCCTGGTAGGAAAATTGGCTTTTATTTCAAAAGAGAGGGGAACCTTTTAAGGTAGTTAAATCAGTAGTGATTAGATTTGCATTTGATAACCTTATGGAGAATGAATTGAAAGGGTAAAACTGTGCTGGCAAATGAGTGACAGCCATCTACACAAAAAATACAAGGTACTGGCTGAATTGAGGCAGTGGTAGTCATGATGGAAAAGAACGAACAAATTCAGGGAGGCAGAACTCAAAAGTGGGTGGACATGGTGATTAGGGACAATATAGCAGATGAGTCAAGAGTAATGACACTATTACTTAAATCAGGCAAACTGGAGAGAAGCAGATTTGGGTAAGAAAGTAAACATGTACTTGCTCTGAAACCTTCAATAATGCTAAGGTGATATAGTCAAGTTCTTTCAGTTTCTCTTTCAGTTTTTGCAATGAATTTCAACTTGATGATTAGAATTGGACATGGAGCAATTGTACACTTTCTAGAAATGTCTGTCAGCTAATTGTATAAAAAACTTTGTAGACTCTCCTCTCTCAGCTGAACATATCTCTCAGAAGATCTCTGTGGAATCCAAGTTCATTATCACTATTTCATTTTTATATCAGTATTGTGATCTGTGGTGAGAAAATACATCACTGTTTCTATCCACAATCTGGAAGGGCTGAAGTGTATTTCTACAGTTTCAATACTTCTGTTCCTCTCTCCTTTTAATCTTCACCTAAAAACTGGGGATGACTAGACTCATAATCCTTACACATCCTATATTTTATTATTCATACTTGATTGTAAAAGTTTGCATTTTTTAACAATTCACCAACCTAAAAATCTCTAAAAAATATTACCAAGAATATTCAGTTTATAACATTTTTATCACAAACTGAAGAGAACATATGAATTCTGTATTTGTATTGTGAAATTAGAGGTGAATCTCCTTCATTGTGCAAAGACCAGGGGGAAATCTACAGGAAAGGAGATTTCGTGAATTCAAGTAATTTGAGAATGATGTAAAGAATACACTTTGGGAATTATGCTATCCATGCTACAGCTATTCGACCAACACTTCTCTGTTTCCATGTAGACCCCTCTCACCTTCAGGAACTGACCCTCTGTGGGCCGCACATGAAGTTTGATGAAGATCGTTGCGAGTGCGTGTGTAAAACAACCTGTCCCGCAGATCTCATCCAGCACCCAGAAAACTGCAGTTGCATTGAGTGCAGAGAGAGTCTGGAGAGCTGCTGCAGGAAGCACAAGGTATTTCACCCAGATACCTGCAGGTGAATGGCTTTTTCACTTTCACATTAACTTGACTCATCACCATTTAATGTAAATGCCATTTTGATTCAGTGGGATTCCTTATTAAGCCATTTTTTTCAATGCCCAAGCCCCTTTTTGATAGTAAAACAGAGGTTTGGCAACTAAGAATAAGCAAGAGATTACAGAGTAATGATTGAGAAATCAAGAAAATCCTGCTTGCAATTATTGGTTTACGGATCTTAAGCAAAAAATAGAATGATGAGATGTAAACAATTATTTGTGGAGGATAGTGGGGGGTTTCAGGTCAGTAGACTCTTTGGTTCAGTCTCTCTCAATATATGAACATATATGTTTATTTGGTTATTTTTTCTTTGAGAAAGAGGATATTACTGGATTTATGTAGCAAGAAATTTATTGATGACTAGAACAGTTAAAGATTACTGAGTGCACTTTAGTATATTTGGATTCCATGTGGGATAACTATTCAGGATTTTATATTGACATTTTAAATACATATCTGAAAAATTTACTTTACAAACTTAAATCAGAACAGAGTTATTTCTTTGAATTTAGTCCTGGATTCTGAATTCTCACGTGTATTTTATTTATTTATTTTTTACAACAGCTGTGAGGAAGGATGCCCCTTTCACACCAGAATGTGTACCAATGCTAAACCAGCCTGTGCAAAGCATTGCCGCTTTCCAAAGGAGAAAAGGCCTACCCCTGAGCTCCACAGTCAAGAAAATCCTTGATTCAGCTTTGTTCCCAAGTTCCTCCTCCCTCATTTTAAACAGCATGCCGCTTTGCCAAGTTGCTGTCACTGTTTTTCTTTTTTTTCCAGGGGTTGGAAAAAATTCATTTCACATAGTACCGGGGTAATCCAAACCAACCTTCCATTAAACAGCAGTTGAGGATTCCCTGGTTCCTTGATAGATATCTGCTCTGCACACGAAGGAGTGGAGAAGAGGGAGCCTGTGTAACCCTTTCTGTTTGGTGAATGAAAAAGGTTTGATCATCATGAAATGATAAGTGCTTTGTCACTGATTACTCACAACAGATGAGGCAATTTGAATAGTCTCTGAGTCCTTTGCTAATTGCAACTCTCTTGTGAATTATTCTGATTCTTCCTTTGCAGATTTGATTCATATGATCAGCACTGATTTTCTGATTACTGTCCAGCTTGTAGTTTTGAGTTTACCAAACTCCTGTCTGTTGTTTCATATTTAAGTGTATTTAAAGAAAATAAACACCATTATTCAAGCCATTGAATTTTGTGTGTTATTTAATATGCTTCCACTCCAAATTTTATGCTAAAGAAAACAATGTTGTGAAGAGAGAAAAGAATTTAGAAGTGGGGCTTGTGGGGAGAGACATAAGCACAACAAAACTTCACACCAGTTTTGGAAAACCTAAGGAGTAGCTATTACAAGGTTTAAGATGCTAAACAATGTTAAATCAATGTGACCCCCAAATCAGCTGGAAAACAATCTTTTCTTTGAGATTCAATTTAACTTGACTTGACCCTCATCCCAGGGCACAGGGGAGCCTACTGGGTCCCTGGACATCTTTGGATCTGCCCCCAAACCTACTCAAACCATGTTTTGGTTAGTGGCTCTATCTTCCTAATTGCCATTTAGGTGGAGCTATTATCAGGAATTCTGGGCTAGGACAAAACTATTTGCAATTTGGCTTTGCACTACAACCCCTCCCCATTGCCTCCTCAACCCTCAATAACCACCAAGAGATTTGCACTTGGATTCTGAGGCTGGATCTGACCTGGGGTGGGGCTGGTCCTCAGGGTGGAGGTGGGATAATTGGCCCATTGCCTTATTAGAATTCACTGGTTATTGTACAGAAATACTTATCATACTAATAGTTTTGGTATGTGGGCTGTTAAGTCTCAATTACCAAGAGCTTAAAGCAAATACAATAAATGTCAGTGATGTATGATATCCCTAATTATCTGAGCCACAATGCCAGAGAGTTAGTAATATGACAGCTCAGATTATAAATCTGTGACTAAGGCAGTGTGGTGGGAGGTTGTTTAGAGATGCAAACAGATTGGAGAGCATAATGATCAAGTTGGATGATATTAAAATGCTGTTTGAGATACTTGATAAAGGAGATGGCACAAATAATCCATTTTAAGGCTTTTAAGGGAAGCGATAGATTGGTGAAAATTGTAAGCTTAATAGATTTGGTCAATAAGAGCTAGACTTTGTCTAATTTACTCATAATCCTCAGTGTGAGAACAATGTATTGCATATAGTAGATGCCTAATAAATAATTATTTAATACATAATGAAGTATTGCATTGATTTTGTGACCAGGGAATGGGAACTCATCTGCCATTGGAATGCCCAAAGTGAACTCTCACTCTCCAAGGCCTCTCTACATTTGGCTTTCCATGTGTCTTGCGAGAGCTTCTGCACAGCATAGCCATTGGTTTTCAGTTGGAAAGGTTCCAATAGGACATGCCCCAGTACATAAGTACTTAGAAAGTTTCTGCTTTGTTTCATTTACAGATATCCCATTGGCTAAGCAAGTTGAGTGGCCAAGCGCAGAGTCAGTGTGGAAGGGGCTTAGACAAGGGTGCAGTTATTGGAAAGTGGTTCATTGAAGGCCACTAATGTAAATCTCCCACAAAGGCTACACATGGAGCTGTTAGTCTATTATTCTACAAGAGCTGAACCTTGGTTCATGTGTTCTTGCTTTCATATACAGAGTCCAGGACCTACATGGCTTTGGTCTGATTACCATTTTGCATTTTGGTTCTGTTTCTCATACATGGAAGTGTTTATGCTGTTTTAAAAAGAACTGCTATAACATTTTAATTTTATCACTTATATCTCTTATTTTTCCATTTTAAGCAGAATGATGAGTGAGGAATCTCAAAATATTAATTGAAAACGTCATCTTGGCCCGAAGTCTGGCTCAACCTCAAGTCCATTTTCCTAATGCCACACTTCTCCTGTCTGAACCCTTCCCTCTCCCTTCCCCTGGATAATTATACAGTACTGTCCACTGGACAGTCAGCACCTGTCTCTGTACCTTGATTTAATATGCTTAAATCTTGGGATGGTCTTGCTCCCAAAAGATGCATAAGCACCCTTTACTTCTATTAGCTAAATGCTGGCAGCTAGAAATACTCTTTCTCTCTGAACTTCCAGTGATTATTTTTGTGTTTCTCTACTGGCATGTATCACTTACTACCATATTTACATTTGCCTTAACTTTGTCTTGGTTCCTTGCGGGTAAAGCTCATGCCAGGTTTTTCTTGCCTTGTGACTTAGACATAGATAGCAGGCTCTCACTACAACTGTGTTGCCTTCCCATTTCAACATTATCCAACATAACTAATTTACATATGTATTTACAAAGAGCTGAATTTCAAGGGAAGGTGAACTGAACTCCATGTTTATTTTACTTTCTCCATTTATAGGTCATTTTATATTATAACTGCTACTGATTACCTTTATATGTTATGAAGTATAATCAGAATACACTGCATGTAAGTATTTTAGTCTACTTTTAGTGGTTTCTAAGAAAATTCTCTAAAGGCATACCTTGATTCCATACATCCAGGCAGAACACTATACTGTAATTAGAATTATCCCCAGATTTATAACTTAATTTTGCTGCTACACCTGTCTTTTCACTTTAGAAAATAGAGATCTTTGCTTAAGGTTTAACTGATTATAAATGGAGTCTTGTACCCATGGGAGATTGTGACCCATGTGCAGAATCATAATTTATTTGCCTTTTAATGCTCAGCACCTAGGTTAGAGATTGAAGCATAATGAATGTTCAATGTTTTCAGACTTTGTTGAAATCTATAGCCTTTGTTGGAAAAGTCTGAAGTTTTCTCGACTCCCTTCCCCACAGAGACTCAGCAACAGTGAGTCTCTTTATGAATATCTATTTATAAAGGTCAGCCTATTCTACAGTATTTAAACACAAAGAACCTTTCAAGAAAAGTGAATTTCTTTATACTACTGGTAAAAGTTATATAGAAAGATAAAAAGGCTTTAAAACATAGGGACTACGTTTAATAATCCTTGTATTCCCCACAAAATCTTTTACAGAGTAAGCACTCAGTAAATGTTTGATGATAAAGATAAAAAATATTTGTTCTGATTTGAAAAGAACATCACAAATCTTTTGAAGAAGCACTGGCATTAAGATCTTAACAGATTCATGGTACAATTTCTAAACTGTATTGTGATCAGAACTAGGACCATGGAAAACCAGGGGCTCAATAAATGAGGCTTAACCCTCATTTATACCTTTCAGGATGTCTGCCCACACCCTTTGTCTTCACCTATTTCAAAAAATTAAAAGGAGACCAAAGCAATGCTGTATACCATCTGGTAGTATTAGTGTTATCTGTGAAGCCAACTTCAGGTTATTAAGCTTGAATAAATATCCTTGAGTCTTCATCACTTTTATGCTCTGATGCGTCAATAACACAGAGCAGAGAATCCACTCCTACCTGTGCCTTACTCATTATGTTTAACTCATTAATACACTTCAAATCCTACAGCCAAAATGCTCTTTGAATTATATAACTGCACTGTCATTTTTATGAGGTACACTCTACAAAATATTTTCAATACATTTTATTGGTTATATAATATGTCAGGGACTGTGCTGGCATTGGATAAAGAAATTCATTAATACAACTAAAACTTATTCCTGGTCTGTTACCAGAACAGACCCTGCCTCAGCTTACTATCTGGCTGGGAAGGCAGACATTCAATAAGCAAATACAACTGTCAGCTTTTGGAAAGAAGTCCGTGTGAGTTTCCAAGAAGGCACAAGTTTTCAAGAATCAGGTTAAGGAGGAAGGGGGACCACAGCCAGACAAACAATTTGAATATCACCTGATAAATGCTGTATCAGCAAGTGGCCAAAGTACTATCAACATACAAAAGAGGGAGGATTTACTTCTCTCTGAAGGTTTGGGGAGAGCATCAGAAAGGAGCTGACATTTTCAGGGATGAATAGGTTTTCTACTGGCTTAAAAGGGGTGTTAGTGATGGTTTCAAGGAAGGCATTCATTCTCACAAGTATGCAGGGCAGGGCTGGGGAACTTCAAGTACTGACAGTGAAAGGTGGATCAGACCACACCCACTGATTCATTAGCTTCTTGGCCAAGCACCACTATAGCCAGTTGAACCAGTTTGAGTGGGAGTTGATATTTCAGCTCAGATTTTTTCTTCTTCTCCAGAGTATACAAGTTGCAAGATAAAACACAAAATGCCCAGTTAAATTTGAATTTCAGATAAACGACATATAATTTTTTTATAAAGTCCCCAATATCTGGGACATACTTATATAAACATATTTATCTGAAATTCGAATTTTTAAAAAATCTGATTTGACTTATTTGTATATTTTCATTTGTTGCATCAGGAAACCCCACCAGAATGGTAAGAACCAGAATGGTAAGAACCTGAATGGTTCTGCTGTGGCAGATAAGTCAGAAACAGAATGACACCATGACCCCGCCTTTCAATAGCCTTCCCACCCCAATCTTTCCAATCTAAAGCCAGAGAGAACAGGCTTCGGGAAAAGAAACGCTGTAACTAGGCAATCAAGGTTCGAACCCACCTGACAACTCCATCGTGCGCAAAATTCAGCTTTCGAACTGCGGTGCATTGTGGGAGTTAGTTTTCTAAGTTCGGACTCGCCTTCAAAGGCCACCGGACTACAACTCCCAGCAGCGCTAACCGGTCGCTGCGAGGCACGCTGGGGATTCTGGCTCTGTACCGTGTGGCCGGCCCGGAGGACTGCTCGTGTAACAAGACACCACGGCCGATTTTCATAGATTCGCGACATTAGGGATTCATATGAAAGGTTAAACCGACGATTACTACTTTCAATACGGAGACGACAATTCTATCGTAACTTTGTGGAGACATGCGCATGCGCGCTGAAGTTACAGCGCTAGCCGAGGAGTGGGGTCTGAGCGCTGATCCTGCGCGTGATTCCAGCGCCTCTTTGTTATTGGCTGCTTCGGGGCGCGGTGCTCGGGCGCGGACGCCCTGGATTGGTGTTTGGGAGCAAAGGGGTGGGACTCCAGATGCTGCCGCGGGAGGTCCGGACACAGGCGGCCATAGGACTCGCCGGTAAGTGCGCGTCTGACCTCCCCTTGCCGGCTCTCTCTGCCGCTTCCGGGTGGGACAGGACTGCCCCTGTGGGAGCTGGGCTGCCCGTGGAGGGGCGGGGCCGGCCTGGCTTGTGGATCGGAAGTCCGGGTGGAGGGTCTCTGTACTCCAGTGTGGCTGAGGACTCCCTGGGGCAGACTTAGTGGAACCGGGTCTTCCCTTCCTTGGCACTGGCGCTCTCCAGTGTCCTCTCAGTGAATAAAGCCAGGGCATTACCTGGGGGTGGGTGGAAGCCCCGTCCTCTTGACCCCCAAACCCCGCTGGGTCTCCCTAAGGTTCCTTGGGAACCTTTGCTGCTAATGACTGGCCAGGGACTCCTCGGCCAGGGTAGAGACTTTATGGCTAGCTCGCCTTTGCCACTTAAGTGGCTAGATGGAGATCCTGGACAAATCGCTCAACTTGTCTGGCTTTTCATTTGTAGAGTAAGAGGTGTTCACCAGATCGCCTAGCCTCTCCTTAGCTTTAAAAATCTAAGATTTTGTGAATGCACCGGTTGTTGAGCTTTTACACCCTAAAGCTGTTAGGTGGAACCGGGTGGAAGTAGGCAGACTCCCCACCGAACATCGCAGGTTGATGAAAAACTGATACCTTTTGGTTCATTACTCACTGTTTTCGTTATCATTAATCTTTTTAAATTGACTAGAACTTGAAATTCGGATTTAGATGACAAACCACAATTTAAATGTTGGTGAAGCCACTTAAAATGCAAACTTGAAGAATCTCAGTATTTGATAATATTGAATCATAATTAGTAAATTCCGGTCAACGAGCACAAGAGTATTTCTGAGACTATACAGTGTCCCCAAAAATGTATACACACTTTAAGAGCTATAGCTCAATTTTGAAAATGAAATGTACTTTAATAAACCCTGCCTTTATAATTATTCAAAGTGTGTGTATACATTTTTGGGACACCTTATATTTAAAACATAGATTAATTTGTTGGAGAGAATAGATAAGACTTTCCACCTGCACTTAATTTGCATTTTATGAGCTTTCAGGTGAAATTGGAAAGTTAAATGGTTAGGATGGCTTCCCATTGTATAGTTGTTTCTGGGGGGATGGAAATCTCATTTGTGAAGCTGAGGGAGAGTTTCAGTAGGTTTCCAATACTCTTTGGCTTTAAAACTCTAAAAATCTGCAATAGTACTGAGTATTTGAGTGGGTATTTTGCACTGATAGGAATCTAGGATTCCCCTGAGATAAACATTTCCTTCTTTAGATGTAGAAAATGGTCCCAGATTCAGGCAATCTGTAGTCTTTTTTAAAATATATTTTTGTCGATTTCAGAGAGGAGGGAGGGAGGGAGGGAGGGAGAGAGAGAGAGGAGAGAGGAGAGAGAGAAACCTCCATGATGAGAGAATCATTGATTGGCTGCCTCTTGCACATCGTACACTGGGGATCGAGCCCGCAACCCAGGCATGTGCCCTGACCGGGAATCGAACCATGACTTCCTGGTTCATAGGTTGTTGCTCAACCACTGAGCCACGTCAGTCGGGCTCTAGTTCAGTTTTTATCTTCAGACTCCAAACTGAAGGAACGGACACTCATGGCAGAAAGGCCCATGTAACTGAAAGAAAGTTTGACATGAAGCAAGTAGTTTGATTATCACCATCCTTGAGTACAGGAGGAGAAAAGTGGATGTCTGCAGCATGTGCTACCCGTGGCACTTGAAAAAACTGCTCTCGAAAAGACAGCTCCAGCTCCAGGTATATTTTAGTGCGAACCACACAAAGGTAAAACTAGCAGAACTTTAGGAGATCCATTGAATCAGGGGCTAAGTTCTCGAGTGCGGTTGGCACCCTATTTCTGTAAAGAGCCCTAATGTGTAATTATTGGAATGAACTGATTTGTTAGCATGGCAGATTGTTATATATGATGGTGTAATAAACTGATTTTTTTGAAACTGCGTATAGCAGTCTTTAAAGCAAAATTGATAGAAAGACATTGCAAGATGTTGTTTAGTTGTATGGCACGTAGCAAATGCTAAGCAGGTAAATGCCAAATAAGTAAATTCATGATATGCTTTGTTTTATTTCTAGGGGAAAAGCTAACAAATTTACATTAATATTAAAGCCATATTTATATCTGGATTTGGGATGTAGAATGTAGTTCTGAGCTGAGATCCTGTTTTCCTCTCCTTTTCAGGTATTTAATGACATCTTAACGGGGTTGCTGTAAAGGACTAATGCCTAAACTGTCTCAGCATGGCCTATCGAGGAGGAGGTGGGCGCCGCCATGGTCCCTCAGCGGCGTTCTACCCTGTTAGCCCTGGACGTCTTTTCACATGTAGAACTCCTACTCATAACATATGCATGGTGTCGGACTTTTTCTACCCGAATATGGGAGGCGTGGAAAGCCACATTTACCAGCTCTCTCAGTGCCTGATTGAAAGAGGACACAAAGTCATAATTGTCACCCATGCTTACGGAAATCGAAAAGGCATCCGTTACCTCACTAAAGGCCTCAAAGTCTATTACTTGCCCCTGAAAGTTATGTACAACCAATCTACAGCCACAACCCTCTTTCACAGTCTGCCTTTGCTCAGGTACATATTTGTTCGAGAGAGAGTCACCATAATCCACTCACATAGTTCCTTTTCTGCCATGGCCCATGACGCCCTCTTCCACGCCAAGACAATGGGGCTCCGTACAGTCTTCACGGACCATTCCCTTTTTGGATTTGCTGATGTCAGCTCGGTGCTTACAAACAAGCTTCTAACTGTCTCTCTTTGTGACACAAACCACATAATTTGTGTCTCTTACACTAGTAAGGAGAACACTGTGCTAAGAGCAGCACTGAATCCTGAAATAGTGTCCGTCATTCCTAATGCTGTAGATCCTACTGACTTCACTCCAGACCCATTTAGAAGGCATGATAGCATAACTATTGTTATTGTCAGCAGACTTGTTTACAGAAAAGGTAATGAAATGAAATAATAGCTGCAGTTGCACTGCACAGACTTTTTTTTCTTATAGAAAGCTGTTGGATACTTGTTTATGATTGTTTGGCTTTTTATTTTGTTTTATGGTTTTACTAGAGGCCCAGTGCATGAAATTAGTGCACGGGGGTGTGTGTGTGGGGGGGTGCCTCAACCTGGCCTGTGCCCTGCACCCTCTTGCCTCTGGAGAGGCTCCCGCCACCGCTGCTGTGCTCACCAGCTGTGAGCCCAGCTTCTGGCTGAGCAGCGCTCCCCCTGTGAAAGTGCACTGACCACCAGGGGGCAGCTCCTGCATTGAGCGTCTGCCCCCTGGTGGTCAATGCATGTCATAGCGACCAGTGGTTCCGCTGTTCGGTCTATTTGCATATTAGCCTTTTATTATATAGGGTGACTACTGTATTAAATATAGCAAAGAAAGGTTTAATATTGTTTTATACATTCAAAAAGAAAATTTTGGAACAGTGGTGAATGCTGCTCCCCCCCTCCACCTTTGGTATTTTAATAGTTACTTAAAAATAAAACCAACGTGATGCTGTTTAACAGATCAGGATCAGGTATTTAATGATTTTATTTTTTAAAATATGTTTTTATTGATTTCAGCGAGAGGAAGGGAGAGGGATAGAGAGGTAGAAACATCAATGATGAGAAAGAATCATTGAACGGCTGCCTCCCACATGCACCCTACTAGGGATTGAGCCCACAGCTTAGGCATGTACCCTGACCAGGAATCGAACCATGACCTCTTGGTTCATAGGTTGATGCTCAACCACTGAGCCACACCGGCTGTACCTGGGTCAGGTCTTTTTAAAAGTTAAAATAGCCCTGGGCATGCAGTAAGAAGTACAGGGCCGGTTCCACCACCAGTTTCTAATTGCAAAAGTAATGTCTTGTCTTTGCAGATATTTTGGAAACAGAAAAGCACAAAAGTGAAAACTAAAATCAACTTGTTACTGTACTATTCAGGGATGACTATAGTGAAAATTTTAACTTACAGCTTTCCTGTCTTTTTATGTATGTATGTGTATATATATATATATATTCAAAATCATTGAGCTTGTTCTGCCATTACTGTTTTGTATTTCATTTAAGCATAGATAAGACTTTAGTGACATATTGTCAGGTAAGTGATGAAGGAAAAGACTGGTGCTGTCCCACTGTGTGATTGAGGACAAGCTACAGAGTCTCAGTGTTTTCATTTGTGTAATTTGGGTAACAGTGGGAATCATGTGAGAATTCATTGATGGTTCCTATGAAGTACTTTGCCTGGTTTGTACTTGATGAGTGTTCGCTGTTATCAAGAAGGACTTTTTTAGTGCCTCTGCAGCACTTCATGTCCCTGCAATAGAATTTGTAGAGCCCCATTTACTGTCTGAAACAGTTTGGTTAATCCAAACATGAATGTTTTTCTGGATGCTCTTTGAAAACCTATCTAGTAATCAAAATTAAAGTACGGAATCATTAAAAAGATAATATATAATCTCCCCTTAAATATTTGAGTTCAACTCCAAATATTATTAATGTACACTGAAATACCAATAATTCGATGTAGGCCTTCAGGCTTAAGAGTACAGGTCCACTGATTATAGCTGCATCATTTTCCCTGCACAGTTATGTTCAAAAAGCATCATTTACAATTGCCAGTTTGGTTTCTTTTAAATGAGGTGAGAACCTAAAGGCATATGAAGTAATGCGCTTCCAGATGTTCATTTGCTTTTGATTTTATATAGTGGTTTAGGATACCCCCTAATATGACAAGAGCTTTTTCCTGTGACTTTATTCTTCAAACTGTTGAGCTTAGTCTCAGAAACTCATTTTGTCAGTTTCGTTGCTTTTAATTAAATTACCCAACATAGTAACAAGTGCAACTGGCATCAAACAGATCTGGGGACAACACCGCTGATTCTTGGTAAGTGTTAAGGTTAGTGGTGGGATCAGAAGTGTACAAGTGTACGAGGGCTGTTGTAATAGAGAACTGTGGTTGGTCAGGCTCTTAAGCAGAGGTTGGTGAGAAAACTTACTGAACTGCGTTTTCTGGGTTAAAAGCAATGAGATGCTGTCATCCTCTAACCAAGAAGATGTAATTGACCAGCATTCTGGATCCTGAATACCTCAGGATATTGCTGATATGTTTGTTGTAACTTCGAAAATGTGTTTACAATGTTTTTTGATCCAATAGTATATCTTTGTGGGATAGCTAGCTAAGGAAGTATGATGCATGCATGCTTGAGGATCAGAGCAAAATTAACTATACAATGATTAAACTTGTTACATGTACTTCACGAGTTATGGTGTTTTAACCAGCTGAGATAACTACCAACAGGGTGAGGTTATAGCCTTTCCTGTTCTCAATTCGATAACTTAAACACTTATCGAACCCTTTGCATATGCCAGACATCATGCAAAAATTAACATTCTGTAGCCCCGAAGTGAGCAGTTCTATTAATGGTCCATTAATGATTAACAAATTAATTTCCTTAAGTGTTCATTTGGACCAGATATCAAAGGTCCACTGGAATGTATTAAGTAAGGAACAGGAGAAATCAAAGTTCTTATCACCCAGGTTTCCTGACTGGCTTCTTCCCTCTTTTCTTGAGTCCCTTTTGCTCAGTGAGGGTTCACAGTAGTGCTGCGAATGTGCAGGCACAACCCAGTTCTGGTGACAGTGGTAATGACAGCTTATGTTTATGTTCTGCAGTTGATAAAGCCTGTGCATGGTACACTGCTTCACTTGACCCTCCCAGCAGCTGTAGGGTATCTGTTATGTGCATGTAACAGACAGTCTCAGAGAGGGTAAGTAATTCGCTCAGGTTACACAGTAAGTAACAGATGACAAACATGAGTTCAGCTCTTCCTGAGTTAAGGTCTGTTTCCTCCACCCTGGCCCAACCACCATTATCTTAAGTATGGATTCAGAAGCTTCTTTAAAATATTGTTAGATTGATCTTTGAAACAGTTCGAATGAGGAATTTTCCTTGTCCATTTTGGGTAACTGGAGATTGAAAGTCCTTTTGTATGTTCCACTGTATTAGACTCTTCTTATAGGCACCAGAACGTTTTTTATTGTGGGGTAAAACCTTTTATTCTTAGAATAATATTATAGATAATTGACAATATTAATCAGTTCCATTTCTTATAAGGCAGTTGTCAGGAATAAATGACATAGTATATTTAAAGTATATTGCCTGACATAGCACTCAGTAAATGTTAGCTATTACCAGTAATTATAATTGTTACTCTATATGTGTTCGTTTTTACTTCAAGAATGGGTTCTTAATATTTGTATTAGAAGGGAGAGTGGGGAAAGAAAGAAAGAAAATGAAAGAATTATAGGAGGCTAAATGTTAAAAGTCATTAAGCCACTTTCTTATTTATCTAGAAATCCAATTGATAGATTTGGTAATAGACTTGAAACAAAGATAGCTAAGATTTTAATGAGAAGCCTTCATAATTCAGAAAACCCACATGTGAATTTATGTTTGCTAGTGCAATCATTTTGAAAATACAAGCAGAGTTTACTTAAATCTTATTTTGAATTACTTAATAAAAATGACCTATATGTAGGGTGTCTCAAAAAGTGTATATACACACTTTGAATAATTATAAGGGTAGTGTTTATTAAAATATATTTCATTTTCAAAATTGAGCGATATATCAGCTGTTAAAGTGTATATACATTTTTGGAGCGGACACCCTTTATATCTCCCACCATCTTTTTTTTATAATCGATCTGCTTATATTTGGGAAGATTGATAGTGCTATTCCTGTGTGTATGTGTGTGCATATATGCATTTCTTAAATTAATAAGCTACCTGGGTTTTGCATTTTTACTTTGTGTACAATTTGTAATTGTTAATGAGTTAACTTCTCAGGTAGTGTCAACATTGCTATCACTTTAGATAACCACTTTCAGACTAGTAGGGCATGATTTATTTTATTGCTTCACAATACCTGAGGTTGTATTTATATATAAGAAAAATGTTTTATTAGGAAAAAAAGAACAGAGATGCACACTTCTGTTCTCTGGAATGTAATGGCCTGGCTGATGGGTCCTGCCACCTTCACTTACCCTCCTTTGGGGAAGTGGGCTATAGAGGGCTTGGATGGACTGTTCTTTTAAATTTTGCTAATACCATAGTATTCACTGCAGAATCCTCTATATAAATTGCATTCATCACAAAGTGAAGACAGCAGTTATACTTTTATTGCTTATCCCTTTCCTGTGTCAGGAAGTGGAATCATAGGTCGTAGAACTTCATAGAGGAAAGAGACCTTGGACTTGACGTACATAGGCCTCTTAATATCCTGTATCACGAAACTTTCCCATCATCAAAGACCTTACTTGTTAAAAGGCTGGCACAAGATCTAGATCTCCAGTCAGCTGTCCTGCTCTGTAGACAACTTGAACTCAAACGTTAGCTACCTCAAATACCTTTTCTGTGCACGAGCAATGTATAAACACAAGTGAATAACAACATTATACTGAAATGAAAACAGAATAGTACACATATATGATGTATGGAAGGTAACATTGGATGCCAGTGTATCTTTAAGAATTGCAACTCTTGGACTTCTGGCAGTTTGTGAATGATTCTACCCTCCCAGGAAAGGTTTAAGAAATTCATTTCTCTACATAAGGAGGGCATAGCTAATACTTTTCAAAGTGAGTGGATTTGCAGTAGTTCTGATGATTTTTTTTTAAAGTTTAAATATTAATATCTCCAACATTTAACTTTATTTTCTATTTCCAGGTACTGATTTGCTTAGTGGTATAATACCTGAACTCTGTCAGAAGTATCAAGATTTAAATTTCATAATTGGAGGAGAGGGACCAAAGAGAATAATTTTGGAAGAAGTACGGGAAAGATACCAGCTACATGACAGGTATTGATGATGGCTTCCATATTGTCTTGGGTGAGAAAATATCAGTGACCTAAATTGGGTTTTGGCTACATGCCTGCATTAAGTGGGCTGCTTTTTCCTACATGTATTTGATGTAAAATGTAGTACAAAGCCTATTTTTTAAAATATGTAAAATGGGAAACCCTAGTTAAAGAATTCACAATTTTATTTATTTTTTTGTTAGCCCGATGTTACTTGACTTTATGGGGCAGTGATTGGAAGCATTCTGGAGGGCACAAAGAGATTTAAGAGAGAAATATTTTAAAAAATTAATAGCATGGCCCAAATCATGTCAGTTCCTCTGCACATACAGATGTGAACATCTTCCTCAGTAACTTGGATACCATGTGAGGGGTGTGCCTGTGAAACATCAGTTTAAAGGGGATGTTCCCCTGGTTAGAAATGACACTAACATTTACTCATTAAAGTGTATTAATATTTCCATTAAATGCAAACTCAATTTGGAAACGATGAAATTTGATGTGTGATGAAAGTGAGAACTATGTTAGCTGTTTGTGTTTTAACCAACCTACTTAAGACTTTCTTTTAGATCAGAGTTTGGCAATATTAATTTTTTTTTGTGGTGGAAAGCATTAGGACTAGTAAAATCTGAGTACAATATGCATAGCACGCTTGGCTTATAAATTATATCCCTTTCGTCCATAGCATGATTCTCACTGTCCTCTTTCTTCTCTCATTTCAAAAATCAGAGTGCGTCTCTTGGGAGCCTTAGAACACAAGGATGTTAGAAATGTCTTAGTTCAAGGACATATTTTTCTTAATACTTCCCTTACTGAAGCATTCTGCATGGCCATTGTGGAAGCAGCCAGTTGTGGCTTACAGGTAAAAAGCTTCGAGGGCTTACATTATCGGGGTTTCTGTGCATGTATTCTGAAAACTAATCAGACACATTCTGTAGTAATTTTTTAGGTTGGTTTTGCTCATTTTCCTGAGATGTGAATTATGCTGGACCATGGTTTTTTTTTTCTTTTTTTCTTTTTCTTTTTAAGGTTGTAAGTACCAGGGTTGGTGGAATTCCCGAAGTACTTCCAGAAAATCTTATTATCTTATGTGAGCCTTCTGTAAAATCCTTGTGTGAAGGATTGGAAAAAGCTATTTCCCAACTGAAGTCCGGAGTATTGCCAGCTCCAGAAAAAGTCCATAACATAGTAAAGACTTTCTACACCTGGAGGAATGTTGCGGAGCGAACAGAAAAAGTATGTCACCTGCCCAGAAAAGGGTATTTGAAGATTGTGTCTGAATTCCTGAGGTTTCATGTACACGCTGGCTTTGTCTTGTACAGGTTTACCATTTCTGTTCTATTGCTTACGTTTATGAAGTCTCTCCAAAATGAAAAGAAGTGAACTGTGTACTTTTGTTATATTTACGTTTCTCGTCAAATTATTGCATTTGACATCTGAAAGTAGCAGTAATGCCATCTACACATAATTGTCTGGAAGTCACAGCCATTACAGGCAGAAGTAATATTAAAATCTATAAGACGTTTTCTTGAGGCTGTTTAGAATACTAAAGTATTCTAAATATATGGTTTTACTTAGTCTGGTTGCAGCAACTCTATAACTTGCAAATATTTAATTCAGGCTATTTCCTAAAACACTTGCGTCGCTTTTGCTAACTACTGTAATTTTCTACAGGAAAAGGATTTTTTCAGTTTTGGGCTTATTGAGAACATAATAAGTTGGAATTCAAAATGCACATGACACATGTCAGGAGTATGATCACACAGAAAAAAGCAGTAATAGAGAATTTCCAGGATAGGTACATGATATAGATCAGTGTGGCCCCTTGAGTGTGGCTCTTCCACAAAATACCACATGCGGGCACGCACGTACAGTGCGATTGAAACTTCGTGGCCCATGCCACGGGGCCAAAGTGCCGCATGTTGTCTCCTGAGCCGCGGTTTGCCGACCACTGATATAGATTAATACCCTCAGGTGGGACAGTGTGACTGTGGAAAATGCTTCCTTGTTTCAAGTTAGGGGCTTCATTTATTCCACTGGGTTTTGTCCTTTGTTTACTCTCATTACTTCGTCTGCTTCATGCCTCTTATTACCAGGTAACACACTGGGGGAAACACTCTGCTTGTTAGTATAGAGAAATTGTGAACCAGGAGTTCAGTCAGTTGGGAGCATGGAGGAGATAGTAGTTTAGACGAGTGCTTTATGCTCTCATTGTACTCATCTAGTTGCTACCCAGAATAGAGAGCAAGATGGAGTCTCTGAGTGGGTAGAATAGCTCTTTACTGTAAGCCTCTCTTATCTGGTTTAATTTCTAAATTCCTGTACATAAGATGAACTCATATTTGAATATAAGTGCAGGAAAACTCTTATCTCTAAAAATTGTCATATACATTTCCCATTGAAGTGTGAGATATTTGAGTTAATAGTTTTTAAAAAATACATATTTTTATTGATTTCGGAGAGGAGAGGGAGATAGAAACATCAATAGTGAGAGAGAATCATCAATTGGCTGCCTCCTGTACACCCGCTACTAGGGATCGAGCCGGAAACCTGGGCATGTGCCCCGACCTGGAATCAAATCTTGACCTCCTGGTTCATGGGTCAACACTCAACCACTGAGCCATGCCAGCCGGGCTGAGTCAACTGTTTTGACTGAAATGTCTCTGAGACACCCTCACCCTCTAGGAGTTTTCAATATCTCTACCTATCTATAATAATAAAAGGGTAATATGCTGATTAGACTGGACGTTTTCTGGATATCATTCCAGACGTCCTCCCTGATGAAGCTGGGGCCAGAGGAAAGCCAGTGCGGGTCCCAGGTGCCTGCCAGTGGCCTGGGGGAAGCCAGCCTGGTTCCCGGGTGCCTGCTGGTGGCCAGAGGAGGGAAGCCTGTGCCGGCAGCTGGGGGAAGAAGGCCTACTCTTTCACAAATTTTCATACTGATTTCGGAGAGGAGAGGGAGATAGAAACATCAATAGTGAGAGAGAATCATCAATTGGCTGCCTCCTGTACACCCGCTACTAGGGATCGAGCCGGAAACCTGGGCATGTGCCCCGACCTGGAATCAAATCTTGACCTCCTGGTTCATGGGTCAACACTCAACCACTGAGCCATGCCAGCCGGGCTGAGTCAACTGTTTTGACTGAAATGTCTCTGAGACACACTCACCTTCTAGGAGTTTTTCAATATCTCTACCTATCTATAATAATAAAAGGGTAATATGCTAATTAGAATGGATGTCTTCCGGACGTCCTTCCTGACAAAGCCGCGCCGAAGGAAAGCCAGCTGGGTCCCTGGTGCCTGTGGATGACTGGAGGAA
>NW_006299519.1:642467-644269 GCF_000327345.1 Myotis davidii
AGACTGGACGTTTTCGGGATATCATTCCAGACGTCCTCCCTGATGAAGCTGGGGCCAGAGGAAAGCCAGTGCGGGTCCCAGGTGCCTGCCAGTGGCCTGGGGGAAGCCAGCCTGGTTCCCGGGTGCCTGCTGGTGGCCAGAGGAGGGAAGCCTGGATCCCGGTGCCGGAGGGAAGCCAGTGTCAGCAGTCTGGGGAAGGAAGGACTACTTTTGCATGAATTTTCGTGTATCGGGCCTCTAGTATGAAGTAACTGCCTTTTTCCTTTGGAGGTTGGAGTGTAGCACTGATTACCTGCCAGGAATACATATCAGAATCACCTAGGAAGCCTTTCCAGGAGCTGTTCATTCCATCTTCCTGCCCCGCCCCCTGCCTACTCCCATCCCAGCCACTCCCTTGATTCTAATATGACCCTTTAAGAGCACAGGTGGAATTTGGGAATGGCTGGCAGGGATATTTGCCATGGGTGGGCAAACTTTTTGACTCGAGGGCCACAGTGGGTTCTTAAGCTGGACCGGAGGGCTGGAACAAAAGTATGGATGGAGTGTCTGTGTGAACTAATATAAATTCAAAGTAAACATCATTACATAAAAGGGTACGGTCTTTTTTTTTTTTAGTTTTATTCATTTCAAACGGGCCGGAACCGCGGGCCGTAGTTTGCCCACAGCTGGGTTAGACAGTTGTTTTTTTCAGTGATACTCTACTCTGCTTGGTAACCATGGCTCCGTAAGCTGTGACTTCACTTTCTTGATCACATCATGTAAACCTCTGAAGTCTGAGCTACTGTAGATATTAAGTTCGGGGCAAAGATCTCTGGTGGCAATATGTCAGCATATATTAAAGAAGCTAATTAGTATTATTTTTAACCACATTTTCTTTTAGTTTTGCTTAAAGTAATGGTGAAACATTTGTATTTTCTCTGTTTTATACTCTGATGATTTATAGTATTAATTCAGAAAACAAAGTCCTTCTCTATAATGGATTAACCTATTATTCTCTTCACAGTAGTAAATTACTTTGTAGCTTAAGATCATAAATTAATTGACCTAGAAATAAAGGTGGACACACTGGTCAGTTTGTAGTTCCTCTTTTAATTCTACCTGTCCCGCACAGGACATTTGTTCCCTTTCAACTCCTCCTTCCTAGTTTAACTGCTCTTTAGAAAACTGAACAATTGTGATTCACCATTCTCAGTATAATTTGCAACAAAATTCTGATTTAAAGGTATTCTAAATATCCTTGGGGTAGAAGAGCTAGATGAAACATTCTGTATCTTTCAAAGGCCATTGGCCTACAAAACTTGTACTGCACATCATAACTTTCTTGCGCTCAAAAGGAGATTCATTACAGATCTCATTGATACATGAGAAGGAGCACAGCTAATGCTCAAATATGATTAAAATTAACGCTGGCCCATTTGATGTGTTCAAATAAATATGTTTAAAGATCTTTGTGTGTTTTTTAAAAATATTGCTAAGTTTAGTGCTTAATGATTTAAAAAGCAAGTCACCTACTGTCAGTTCTCAGCAATAAACTTTGTTTTCTTTGCCAGTGTTTATACCAAGGGAGGGGGGCAGAAATCTGGCCCACGGGCCCGTATAAAGCCTGAGAAATCATTTGGTTTGGCTCTGCCAAGGCAACTGCAGGTGGGACTCGAAATTCAGTAAATCTAGGCGCTTTTTTCATAGCAACATAAATTTATATTAAGTGAGTTAAAGTAAGCGAATGATGTTATAAATATCTAAATGGCTCTTGACAGAAAAAAGGTTCCCCACCCCTGACCTCTACCATCTACTAAGATTTC
>NW_006299519.1:644304-650917 GCF_000327345.1 Myotis davidii
CTGTCCCCCTTTTTATTTGGAATCCATGAAATGTTTCTGTATATTCTCACCATCTGTGCTCAGCAGCAGGCCTCATGTAGCTGTTGAAAGAAGAGACACTCTGTACCCAGAAAGAAGCACACTAGATTGTCACTCTCTGATTGTGGTTGGTGTCTACCAGATAGTGGAAAGGGCTTCTCAGCCAAGCCAAGGAATCTTAGAAGGCCAGCCCCGCTTCAGGGAGTCACTGCTGAATTAAATATGGCCTCCACAGAGGTGACCTGAAGAGGAATTTCAAACTCTCGGGACTTCAGAATTCTCATAGTTGGGTTAAAATTGATGGAGATGCCCTGGGAGACAGGAGTTGTGGCATATTTGTCTTTATATCACAGCATCTAGCCTGGTGTTTTTTCCAGAATAAGCACTCCATGAATGTTGAATTAAAAGGCAATACATTACTGTAATGAATTTCATTAACCACATCATTTCTATAACAACAGCAGCGAAATGTAAGCGACTTCTATTTATATCTATAAAAACATTCCTGGTCATCGTTTATTTTAGATCACAGTGCTCATTCTCGGCCTCTCTTCCACCAGGTATACAATCGTGTGGCAGGAGAAACTGTGTTACCAATGGACAAACGACTGGAAAGACTCATGTCTCACTGTGGCCCAGTAACAGGCTGCATTTTTGCTTTGTTGGCCGTATTCAACTTTCTCTTCCTCACTTTCCTGAGGTGGATGACTCCAGATTCTCTCATTGATGTGGCAATTGATGCCACAGGGCCAAAGGGTGCCTGGATTAATCAATATCCTTATAGTAGAAAACGGGGCAGGAATAAAACCAGGTAGAAGAAAGCCTGGATTGGAAGATTTTAAATATTTGTAACAGTGCTATTATATGAAGCCTATTGAAAATAACCTTGCTTTCCCCCTTTTTTAAGGTTAGTTTAGTAAGTTGTGCTACCTCTATATCATTCAATGTTTTACTTTGAGGAAAGATAACTTATGCAATTCCTGAGTGTAGAAACTTCTTGCACTTATTTAAAATTTAGGAGAGAACCTATTTAAGTCACTCAGGTATGATATTTTTCAGATTTCTGAAATCCTTCTAGCAGAAATGTTTTCACATATTTTGGGAGCTTTGGGTGCTGAAGGGCCAAATGTTTCCTCGGCATTTTTTTCTTTTGGCCAATTTAAATGTTCTGCCATTAATTAGATATTCACCAGATGTTTACAAGTTTCCTTTAGGGAAGTACAACAACCCTATGAACTATTTTAAGTCATGTCCATGCAACTTTATTAGATAATTAAGTCATATTCTTAACCTTTTCTTGGGAACACTCAGTGTTACATATCATCAGCAGGTTTCTTGAATAAGAAGGTCTGTCAGGTACTAGCCTGCTTTAAGCGCCTACTATGTGTAGAACATTGAACTAGACACTTTCTGCCCTGAAGGACCAGGGTGCTTTCACTGTTTACCACTCAAATTGCTCAGTTCATTGGGGTCACTCTGACGTGAAATGGTAAACCATAAACCATGCCAAAAATGCTCATGCTTTTAATGCCATGAAATAGTTGCCGATCCGCTCTGAGTAGTTTGATCCTGCTGTGTGCATTCTTCTAGGTAGAGCCTTCATTTTCAGTTGCGTTTATGAAAATGCTGTTTGCTTTTTAAGTACTAGGGACCGATACCACTGTTGATGAGAGTGCAGAGACAAACCCTCCACATCTTTCAGTGCATAATTTAGTTCTCTGTAAATGCCTTCACGTTTTCCGAGCAGAATGTATGAGATGTGCCATCTCAAACTCAGCTGCTACCCTGTACCTTTGGGAGAAGTCACTTCCCTTCACTTGTGGCCTAGCTGATACCTGATAAGTATTGTCAGTGTGCAAAAAAGTCTTTACCCCAGAATGTTTTTTCCTGGTGAATTGAGTCTGAAAATTTAAGGACTACAAGTCTCTTCGTGGATGGATGTGTTGTTAACTGTAATTGTTGCCCAGAGCCATGGGTTTTAAAACCCCAAATTATCCACATGGTGTGTCTTACTGAACTCCTTTGAATAAATTTTTGTGATAAAGGGTTGAAATGGAAAGAAAAGAGGCACGCGTGGGTGCACTACATAGATTCTGGCAGTATTGTGATTGTGTACAGGATTTTTTAAAATGACGATATTTACACAACTTTTTAAAAAGTATCTTATCATGCCTATTAACCAGTTGCCACTGATATAAAGAAGTGTATTCGTGTTTCATACTAAAACACAAATGCAAGAGTGCAATTTTTAAATCTAGAAGTTAGGAGTTCTTTAGTTAAAGAAAAATGGACTGACCCAAACCATTAAATCTTATTGGGATTTTTATGCACAGAAACTGACTTATATAAATATTGAATAAACAGTGCCAATCTTCACCATAAAGTGAGAAACTAACATTTGGTTTTATTTAGCAATTTTCAAAGGCATACTTTTTTTCTTATATTTTTGTTTCTTGGCATATTATTTTCAAAATCGTTATTGTCATTTATTTTAGGTGGACATAGGCATTAAAGTTCTTGCACGTAAAATATATAATTTGCAAATTAAAATTATTTTTCTTTTTTTTGACAAATGGAAGTAAATTTGCTTGTTCTACTAAATAATTTTCAGGCTTCCCAGATACTTTAATTGAAACTGTCAGTGTTGCACTGGTCAATATGTGGAAACATATTGTTCTACCCTCTACTTACATTTATTTGCAAGTGAATTTGCAGTAATGAGGATTTTATGAAAAATGTGTTTCTTATGATGTTACAAAAAGTAGCACTTGTAAAACTGATTTATGAAAACATTCTACATGTCCTAGAAAAATAAAGACCAAATTAACATTTTCACAATTTTCTGAGTTTGTCTTTTTTATGACCAGAATTTTATTTACTAGTTTATTAGCTCTCCCCTCCCTCTTCTCTTCTATGCTTTCTGTTAAGAAAATGTTTTATTGAACTTATTGGTGTGACATTGGTTAAGAAAATTACATAGGCTTTAGGTGTGCAATTCTATAATATGTCGTCCTTTCAGTGCGATTTGATGTGTTGCTATGTCTCTTAGTAAAAAAGGGAATATCCTTGCGATGACGAATTACTCTGTCATCTTTTTTTCCCTAGAATACAGTCTCTCTTTTACTCATGGGTTATTAGCAAGTTCAATTGTGCCTTTGTTTCCTGATCCAAACAAATCCCTGTTTTGCACTGTGCTGGCGTTACCACATGAGACAAATGAATACATCTGTTAACTGTTGTGTATGTGAACTACGTAATTGTACTTGGTTTTGTATACTATTTTAAGAGAAACTTGAATTTTGATTTTATTTACAGAAATGCAGCTTCTCCAACCCCTTTTGTTGGAAGCAGTGGAAAGCAGTCACCTACATTGGTACATTCTGATTTATCTTATTCTGAAACTTATTTTTGGCAAAATCAGGATATAGATCTGTTTTTACTTTTGTGAAATATTTTTTCAAAAATATATTTTTTTATTGGTTTCAGAGAGGAGAAGAGGGAGAGAGAGAAACAACGATGAGAGAGAATCATTGTTCAGCTGCCTCTTGCACGCCCCACACTGGGGATTGAGTTCGCAACCTGGACATGTGCCCTGACCAGGAATCTAACCATGACTTCGTGGTTCATAGGTTGATGCTCAGCCACTGAGCTACACTGGCCTGGCTTGTGAAATATTTTTAAAACCCTCTTTATCCTCTGAATTCCCAAAAGAATTGTCTAGGTGTGGTTATATTATATCATCCTGTGGCTGAATTTTTAAAATAGGATATTCTGAAAATTGAAGTAGAAGGCAGAATTTGATTTATAGTCATCAGTACTTTAGGGAGTTCATTTTTCTTGATCATTTATGTTGGACTATGGCTCAGTGGTTCTCAGCTGGGTGTGGGATCTGAAAGGAGGTGGCGATTTTCTTCCAGTGGAACATCTGGCAGTGTCTGGACACATTTCTGGTTGTTACAACAGGATGGGAGTGGGGCACTGGCCGCGAGTGTGTAGAGGTCAGGGATGCTGCTAGATACCCTCTAATGCTTTTGGATGGCCTCCAACAACAAAGAATGATCTGGCCCAAAATGTCAATAGCGCTGAGGCTGAGATATGCTGGTGCTGTGGATGATTTCATCTCCTGTAAAAGATACTGTGAACTGACTTCTTCAGTAGTCTTTGACACCCATCTCAAATGTAAAGATAGTCTCTCAGAAATAGTATAGATATCCATTTGAAGCTTTAAAAAGTTGAGCTTCTCATGATCAACTTTTCTGGTATATAAAACAAACTACAGCCATGTTTTAAATGAAAATCAAGGCCAAAACAAGATTGAATGATGTTAGAGAATACAATCTACATCACTGGACTGACATGAGTAAATAATGACTTTCCATAGAGCACAGTTGAAGAGAGACATGAGAAGAGCTAAAATACTTGTGTTCATCCATGTATTTTCGTACACTGGCACTCTAGCAGGTAATTAATGTAAGCTTGGTAAAGTCAACCCTATATGTTAATATCTATTATTGAGAATAGAAACAATGCAAGGTCTTTATGTATTTTTTTATCTTTATTGTTGAAAGTTACACAGATGTCCCCTTTTTTCCCCTTTGATTCCTTCTAGCCTGCCCCCACACTGTCGCCCCAGACCTTCACCACCCTATTGTTTGTGTCCATGGGTTATGCATAGTTGCATATAAGTTCTTTGGTTGATCTCTTCCCACCCACCCACCCCCACCTTCCCTCTGAGATTCAACAGTCTGTTCCATGCTTCTATGTCTGGATATTGTTTTTGTCTGACTGGTTTATTTTGCTTAGCATGATACTCTTCAGGTCCCCCCATGCTGTATCAGAGGGTACGAGATACTTATTTTGACACTGAAGTGATGTACTCTGTTTTGTAACTCAGGACCGTATTCTCATGCACCAGCCTTTTAACAAATATAGGGAAATAGTTCTTATATAGGTAGCCATTCTAATTTGACTGAGTGCTAGGAGAAACTCCCGTATTTTTTGCATAAAACATTTATTACATAAGGTTTATTTCATCTGCTCTTATAATTTTACTAGAGGCCTGATGCACGAAATTCATGCATGGGTAGAGTCCCTAGGCCTGGCCGGCGATCAGAGCCAATCTGGGGCAACTGGTGCGGTGATCAGGGGCCCCTGTTGGCACCTGCCTTGGCTGGCCTGGGGCCTGTAGGCTGGGGTAGCTCCTGCATTGAGCATCTGCCCCCTGGTGGTCAGTGCATGTCATAGCAACTGGTCGTTCCACTGGTCATTCCACTGTTCAGTCGATTTGCATATTAGACTTTTATTATATAGGATTTTGGTTTATCTTTTCTAATTGGTTGCAGAAATTGAGAAAACCTAATACAGCCAAAATGAAAGAGGAGACCTAGATTGGCCTCACCTAACTTTCCTAGGTGTGGAAAATTAAAAAGAAATCAAGCTGATGCATGTTGAACAGTTAGGCTTAAAACTGACCAACTAGGGAAGATTCATATAATCTTTGGGTACTTCACCCAGAACCTAGGGATCTTCAGCATCCATTTTATTATAATTCTTATAATCAAGGATAGCTCACATTTTTCAGAGAGAGGTACCACCTTTACAAACGCTTGAAATGGGGACTTATCTTACTGGGGGTCATTGTTATGGATGAAATGATTACAGTAAGTGGTCTAATGCTTCCAGTATGACACTTCTACTTGGAGAGCCATTCAAGGTGGGCGTGCTATAAATATTGCCTTAGAGTAAATGGTCTTTTGTAACTGGTCATGGTTTAGAATTGGACTTTATCTCCCATGAACCTCAGAATGAAGAAAAAACGAAGTATTCTAGGAGCTAGTGCTTCCCACCAAGAACATAGGATGTATTTGTACTTCTTTGTATGAACTTTAAAAAAACTTGCCTTGTTCCCCATGGGATCTGAGAAGTTTGTTTTCTTTCCAATCCTGCCTTCCAACATAATATAGCAAAAATTGGGATTTAGGAATGAAAATGGTTTGTATGTGAATCCTGTTTGTTAGATAGCACTGAGGAATGCAGGTCTAGAATTAACGGCTGTTTCTGGTTGGAAGGAAGTTTATTTAACCTTGCTGTGAATGTCAGAACATGAAGTTGCCAAATCACAGTTAGCTTAGAACCTACAAACGGAGTTCTCCGTGACAGGACACTGAGGGCCAGAAGGTTTAAAATAGATGTCATATGATACCAATTACATCTCAGTGAAATTTTGCAGTCCTGAGAACCTGTGCAGAGTGTAAGCCAAAATGGATGATGGTTCTCTTTTCTATGGCTTTAAAAACATTTTTATTACCATGTTTGCTACTTTTCTTTTCTTCAAGCTTTTAATTAAAGTTTTTTTGGCTCTCCTAACCCATTTCTATGTCGTCAAAGGAAATAGAAAAGAAGCAGCTAGGATAGCTGAAGAGATCTATGGTGGAATATCAGGTAAAAAACTACAGCGTTTGTTAAAGGGCTGATGCATGGGAATACAGTCTTGAGTCGCAGTACACATTTTTTTAAAAACCTCCCAGATAACATATACATAATATTTCTAGAAGGCAGACTTTATTTATACTTTGGCTTTGAGTGGGTCATTTAA
>NW_006299519.1:650928-663823 GCF_000327345.1 Myotis davidii
AGCTTTAGTTTTTGCAAGTTAGTTCTTCAATTAAGAGTTACTACCTAAGAAATAATTAAAGTAGTGGCTTTCTAAAAGTATTTTGAGAAACTTATTTCTACTAACCTAAAGAGTTACTTATCTAGGATTATTGTCTTTAATATTTTTAATCAAATTTTAACAATGCACTTTAACAAACCTGAGTTTCCTCAGGAAATAGAATGACCAAGAAATTTGATTTAAAGCAGCAAATGTGGCAAGCTGTATTTATTTTGGTGCTGTCATTTGCAATCCAAATTGATTAGCCACTTGTCACTATAAGGAAAAACCTTTTACTAAACCCATTTATACTCAGTACCATGCAAAGCACTGCAGACAAAGGTTATTATATGAAATGCCAACATCCAGGTAAAACATTTTGAAGTCTCCTGCTTTGTAGAACTTAGTGTAATGATCCACTTAATTGTAGTGAGATGCTACAAAAGTAAATGAATCAGACATCCTTGTCACTGCCGGGATCCTCACTTACTAGAAGAGTATTTATTCATAAACAGTATGGAATTTCCCTATGTGTTTTTAGTGTTCGTAGGGTTCCAGGATTACATCAGTCTTTATCTAGTATCCATTTCTATTTGCATCTAGGGTTCTCGTTCAAAATAGACCGACGCTTTGTGATTAGAATACACTAGATGACTTTGAAGACATTAGATAACAGCAGTCTTATCCAAGGAAATAAGAACTCCAAAGACGAAGCATCAGAATGCTTCAATTAACTGGGGAAAATGAGAAGAATGTTGAAGTTTCAGGAAGTGTCAGAAGGCCCGGAGTGTGGAAAGAGGTTTCTTTTGGGGATTACATTTGTCACACATTTCAGGGAGGTATGTTGCTTAAACTCCCTTTAGTTTCAAGCTTAGCATGATCTGAAAAAGCTATTTTTGTAATTTAATTTGTAAATCTGGGCAGGGGTTGTTTAAACGTTTCAGTAACAGTTTTGATGTTCTCATAGATACATCATCCTCATGGTTTAAATTAGTTAAAGTCCAACAAAGTCATTGTTGATAAGAGCGTTAAAATGTTTTCTGTTGCTTGTGTGCATTATTTTTGTCCTTGTGACCCTTAATTGAGTACACTCTTAGAAGGATTTTATAATAGAATCTATATAAGCGTGGTTTAAGTCTGGGGCCACAATATAAACCTCTTCAATTGAGCTCATTTATTCTTTAGCTGAAATATATTTGTTCAAGGTCCTAGGATTATATTCATTTAATTTGTAAGTAGCATAGTGTTTAAAACTGTATTTTTCAGTTATTAACCATATGCAGCAGAGAGGAGAGTGCATGTTTATCAGTTTAATTTCCTTCACATATATCTACATCTATATCTATATCTATATCTATGTCTATATCTATATCTATATCTATATCTATATCTATATCTATATCTATATCATCTATCATCTATCTATCTATCTATATCTATATCTATATCTATATCTATATCTATATCTATATCTATAAAGTCTGAGGAAGGATATATATGTGTGTGTGTGTATGTTTGCGCTCCCGCACGCGAGTGTGTGCACTGTGCATGCACACGGGCACTTATGAACATAGTAGAGAGTATACCCATATTTGGTAAAATAAGGCTTTCTATAATAATACAGGTAGTAACATGCTAGAAACAGTGGTTTTTGCAAAAGTCTAACAGTGTGTTTTCTGTTGACATTGTTAACAGTCAGATGCTTGACACTTAAAAATCAAGAACAAAATTTGTGTTAGGGTTCAACTCGAACCTGAAATTGCCTTTGCTGTTCATTGGTCTAATGTTTGTTGGGAAAATATGTAACATTTAATTAGTAAGTTAGCTAATTAAATTAGCAAAGTCTGAGGAAGGTTACATGTTTTTATTTCAATAGCATATTATGTTCCTGTACATTATCATAATTGCTGTCAAAAACAAGGGAGGGCAGGAAAAAACTCAGCCAGGACAGCGTTGAACCTGTCGTAGGTGCTGGCATTCTTTCTTTTGGAAACAGCACCTTGTATCATCTCTCTTATTAAATATCTTTTTTTTTCCTTTGTAAAATCTTTTGGGGAAAGTTATTTTTATTTCTTATTCTGGAATACATCACTCAATGTCTTTATGGTTTAAGTTATTACATTTGTATATAACTCGTCAGGACTGAGTTAAGCTATGGTTGCTTATTTTATTTTGCTCTTGTCAGGCTGCTTTGTGTAGTTTGTCATATATATATTTTGAAACATTATCATTGGCCCTTGACATTACATCTGACAGCACCAGACAGGTCACTGGATCCCACCTTCAGCCCATAGATTTTCCTTAGGTACTGTCTCTCCGGAGAGATGTGGTGCATGATTTTTCAACATTTGCTAATTTGGCCAGAATTGAAGCTGTATTTAAGTCCAGCAACTTGGTCATCAAAGTTGATAAAAATAAAGTATAGATACAGGTTGATAATGTGTTTTCACAACCCCTGGACCATATAGGATTCAGGAGTTTGTGGGGGATACTAGAAAGATTACATAGAGTGTATAGTGTATGTTACATAGCACTCCCAGCAGGGCCTGGAGCTGTCTCCCATAGTCAAACATTTTGATATTTCTATAGTGAACATATAAATATTCACACCAAGTAAAAATATAAAAATAAGTTGCTTAAGCTGAGTCTTGGCCATGTTCTGCTGCCCAAGGAGTTTGGGTCAACCTTGGGGAAACTTGCTTTTTAGAATTTGGGTTTTGTTTTGTTTTTTATAATGGTAGATAAGATATTAGACAATTATTGTATTTTTTGTTTTTTTAAAGGGCTGTTTTGAGCTAAAGTATTGATTATATTCTAAGTGTTAATCTTAAAATTAGTTGTCCTTGTTCTAAATTAAAAGGACTGACCTTGACTTGATGGCCATGCCTCGGCCAGACTCATCAATCTGACTCTTTTTTCTCATTTTTCCCATTTGGACAGGATTTTCCTGCATTTGGTACATTCTTACATTACCTTCTATCTAGCTTTCTACTCTTGTTTCCTCAGCCTTGGCTCAACCACCATTGAGTGATTACATATCACAGATGCCTGCTGGCTTTCCCAAGTTGGGACAACCAGTCCTCAGTAGGGACTCTGCCTCCCCACCTGTCACCTAACTCAGCTGCCTGTTCCTAATAGGTTCAAAGGAAACTTCATTCTAACACACTACAAAAAGATGTTCATTGACTGTGGTTCACCTCCTGACCAGAGCTGAGTATTCTAAAGAGAGTGCATTTAAATTCAATTATATTATAATATCTTAGGTATCTCAGGAAATTTACTATATGGTTTTTTTTATAATTACCTTTTAAAAAATATATTTTATTGATTTTTTACAGAGAGGGATAGAGAGCTAGAAACATCGATGAGAGAGAAGCATTGATCAGCTGCCTCCTGCACACCCCCTACTGGGGATGTGCCCACAACCAAGGTACATGCCCTTGACTGGAATCAAACCTGGGACCTTTCAGTCCATGGGCCAACTCTCTATCCACTGAGCCAAACCTGTGAGAGCTATAATTACTTTTGTGTTGCTTAAAATATCATTAATTTCACTAGGCCCTTGCCTATATTTTGGTTCAAAACTGAAATTCCTTTAGGATTTTCTTTCCTTTGATAAATGCTGCAGGAGAAGATATTACTTCATATGATTTTGGGACTTGACTAAAGGGAATAAAGATTGTTTCATGTGAACTAGATATTATAACCAGATGGTTATATTTTTTTTAAAAAAAAATAACAAGCCAGCCCTAGCTGGTTTGGCTCAGTGGATAGAGTGGCCTGCAGACTGAAGGGTCCTGTGTTTGATTCTGGTCAAGGGCATGCACCTTGGTTGCAGGCTCGATCCAGGCTCCATTCGGGGCACATGCAGGAGGCAACCAATTGATGTGTCCCCACCATCAGCAGCTGTGTAGGTTTAACTAAATTATAAGACGTCTCCACACCAACGTGCTTTGTGAGGCGCTTGTGAAAAGGCCCTTTATGCATCTCTGTAATAATGAATTATGAACAAGGAAAACCAGTAATCTCAAGTACTTGTTGGAATTTTTGCAAAAACTTTCAAAAATAATAATTGATTTTTATCTTGAACACCTGAAACTCAGGCAACTGTATTCCATCTGAACCAATTTTGTTATTGAAATCTATGGTTTTGAAATTTGTCATGAAATTGTTATTCAGAGTCTTGGAAGTAGAGATATAAATCATATTCTGAGAAAAAGTCAAAGGGGGGGAGTGAAAAAGTACTTGAACATTTTCCGTACGCCTCGTCAGGAACAAGTAAACATGTCTGTAGAGTAAACTATCTTCATAACATGCTTGCAGCCCTGTGATGCAGGCATTCTGCCAAATAAGTAAAAATAGACTGTCTTAGAAGAGAGTGACTGATTCCTACTTAAGCATTCATTTATTTGGAGATTGTGGTTGCATATTTCCTGAAAGGAATGGAAAAACTCCCTAGCTGCCAAGTAACTTTTATCCTTAATTTCTCACAATTAGCTCCAATTTGCAAAACAGGAATGATAAGAGTGAGAGACTGAGTGTTGGGAATAAGAATTAGAAAGCAAGAGAGCCCACCTTGGCAGAGTTTTCTGGAAAAGGGTTTTGTGAGAAAATTCTTCAAGATTTGAGCAAGTGCTGGAGAATAATGTGATTGGAAAGGTGACTTCCTTGAGAGTGGTTTTGTTTCCAGTTTGGAAACAAAAGTTATTTCTACATTTAAGATGATACGATTGGTTTAATTCACATTATCTATATAGAGAGAAGGTGGGTATTAGCAAAGCACTCCAGACAAGTCAGTCTATCATGAGGACAGGCAGAATTTAAAGACCAGTGGTTCTTAAAACCAGAACAGGGTGTGTTCTGAAATCTCAAACTGTGGATTTTAGTCCTATTTCTCCCACTTACTAGAAGTGAAATCTCTTCATGGGGGCCAAGGGAGTTGTGCATTTGGGGGTGTCCCAGTTCATGACACAGGCTCTTCGCTCCTCTCTTGAAAGCCAGAGGATGCCAGCTCCAGGAGAGAGCCTGGTATTTTACTCTCAGATTAGAAGTTTTCTTAGATAACTCACTGAACTACCCCCGTCCTACCCAACTGGGGGAATAGAGTTGGAAAGCAGTGGTGGATGAGAAAGAAACCCAGGAAAACCTGCTATTCTTTGTTTCTTGATGGCATGGGTGACGGCCCCACAGGCTTGCCACAACCTCAAAAGCACGGGGTGGGAGTAAGAGGCATCAGAGGATGCTGCATTGACGGTGGACTCTAAGAGAGGTGGTCAAATGCCAGTACATAGGAAAGGAGCCTGGGATTGAGACTTTCTGTTGAGGCCCAGTGAGAAGGACCAGCCTATTCTTTGTTAATTGAGAAGACATCTTCTCTGTCCCTCAGTTCTCCCTACTCCTAAGATGCCAGATGGGCTGGCACCTAGAAGAATAAAGTGCAGACATATTTGAGAACATGTTGATTTTCTACCTCCAGCTTCTGGGGCTGCAGAGAGGGCCATACCCTGCCTGGGAGTTGGCAGAGAAGCAGAGTGCAGCTGGTCATTTAAAAACCGGTCATTTTAAAATCTCTGCATTGAAGTCGGATGTAAATACAGACATGTGCACAAATCCTAAGTGAACAGTTGGACGAATTTTCACAAAACAGACACAATCAGCTATACCACCTCCCCAGAGCAAGAACTTGCATGTTATCAGCATGGTCCGCACCAGGCCCTCTTCCACTCAGCCCCTGCCCCTCCTCAGGGTACTTTGCAATCCTGACACCCAAGGTGAGTTTGACCCTTTTGTGTACTTTATAGAAAGGAATCACACTGCACACGCTCTTTTGTGCCTGGCTTCCTTCAGTCAATGTTAGGTTTGTGAGAACTCTCTAGGTTGTGTGCACAGAGCGGGTCTTATGGGACTGATGAGTAGCAAAGTCACTAGAAATAAGATGCAATGGTTTCTGCTTCCCAGGAATGGGGACGACACCACAGCCCATTTGAAGGCAAGTTTTACAAATAACAAAGCCATTTTATGTTGATATCCTCAGTTAATAATAGTGAGTTACCACTTAAATCTTATTTTTATTTTTGAATCAAATATTAGAGTACCGTTAGGTGACCGTGGTTGACTGGGTATTGTTAGAACAAAAGAATAACAAATGGCGGTGGGTTTGCTTCTTTCATTGGTCAGGGTGCTGTGTTACTGTCCAGGGGTGAAGACTGTCCTCAAAACCTTAGTGCCGGTGTCCATTTCCAAGAGCAGTTAGGCTAGAGGGCAACGCGTAACATGTATGAAGTATGCTTCATATTGATGATATGGAGATGTATTAGAAGAAAACCAAGACTGACCAATTGAGGATGCATACATTATCTCATTCTCAGTTTATGCAAATTATAAGTAAATGTCCAAGAGATTTAAAAATACTCCACTCATTAACCTTTTTTATTTTGTTGTTAATCCTCACCTAATTTTTTTCTATTAATTTTTAGAGATAGTGGTGGGAAGGAGGAAGGGAGAGAGAGAGAGAGGAAGAGAGAGAAACATCAATTTGTTGACTCCCACATGTACCCCAGCCAGGGTGGGGATCTAACCTGTAACCCAGGTAGTACCCTTGACCAGGAATCAAATCCAGGAATCAAATGCAGGCCGATGCTCTAACCACGGAGCACACAAGCCAGGGCCATTCATTACCTTTTAATTAAAACTCAGGAACAAGTGGAGATGCAAACAATTATATCTTTTTTTTCAAAGTAGATTTTAAATATGATTTTTTATTGATTGTTAGAGAGAGAGGGAGAGAAGAAGGGAGAGAGAGAAAAAACATCAACCAGCTGCCTCCTGCGTGCCTGGTCATGTGCCCTAATCAGGAATCGAACCCTGATCTCCTGGGTCGATGCTCAACCACTGAGCCACACCTGTTGGGCTGGTTTTTTTGGTTGTTGTTTTGTTTTTGTGTTTTATAAAAGCATTACACATATGTGGAGTATGGAAACACTAGTGATTTTATTTATATATAACATATTATATATATACACACACACACTTTTTTGTTTTGAAACTTATTTCAAAATGACAGAAAAGTTATGAGTGGTACAAAGAATTCCCACTTCACACAGAGACCCTGTTAATGTTTTCCCAACTGTCCTAATGTCCCTGATAACAAAAAGCTCTAATCCAGGTACACATCTTGCCTTTTGAAGTTGCGTCTCATTAGCCTCCTTCAGTCTGGAACAGCCTGTCAGTTCCTCTTTGGACTGGTTACAGGCCAGTTATTTTGTAGAATGTCCCCCAGTTTGAGTTGGTTCACAGTGTTCCTATTAGATTCAGGTTATGCGTTTTTTAGCAGGAATATCACAGAGCCATGCTGTGTTCTTTCTGCTGGATTCCTGCCATGGTACATGATGTCGCTCATTGTGTTCCATCAGATGGCACAAGGCCAATTTGTTTCCATCATTTCTGATGTTAACTTCAGTCCCCTAGGTAGGGTGCTTTCCACAATTTTGTTTTACTGTAAGATTACCTCTGTCCTTTTTTAACTGGTAATTGTTTTATGGAGAGATAATTTGAGGCAGATTCTATTATTTCTTCTACATTTATGAGTTGGGATTTTACTCTAAGAAAGAACTTTCTCTTCTTGCAATTTATATAATATATTCATATAATAAATTATATAATTGATATAATATATTCATATACTAAATTATATAATTGATATAATAAATTAATGAGGACTTCTAGATTCCTATTTTATTAATAGGAATTAAATTATTATTTAATCTCTTAGTATCACTAAGTATCACTTAGTGTCACTATTTATTTTGATGTTCATATCGTTCCATATTTGGCTAGTGGAAGCCCATTCAAGCCAGCTTCTGTGTCTTTTTGACATATCCCATCATTGATTGAGCACTTCCATACTTTCTGGAAAGGTATTTGAGGCCCATCTTACATTTTTCCTGGTTCAGCCCTGGAATCAGCCATTTCTCCAAGGAGCCCTATAACACACATCTATAAACACATACAAATAATCTCTCTCTCTCTCTCACACACACACACACAGTCACGTTTTCATACCAATTACTACAATTTCAATCCAACCCTGTAGAGTTCATTCTAGCTTTCCTTCTATTTATACCCTAAAGGGTTAAAAGAGATAAAAACTGAGTTTCAAACCTAAGAAGAAAGCTTACTGAACTGTTTATAGCCCTGCTTCTCATCAATTGGAAAAGTTTACTTTGTCTCTGGGGCCTCAAATTCACATTCATTCCATCTTTGGTGGGATTGTTTCTGCCAAGGTTGCAGGTATGGGGAAACCAGAATTCTTTTTTTTCTTTCTTTAATTCTTTTTTTCTTTATTGATTAAGGTATTACATATGTGTGCTTATCCTCTCATTGCCCTCCCTACACCATCAGGATCACCTAGGAAAGGTTGATAAGATGGACCCTTTGTGTTAAACCCAAATTTTTATTACCTGCTACTCAGTGTTGGAAGAGCAGAGTTATAATTTGAAGAATGCCCAAATTTTGCAAACCAGAATAGGTTTTCTTCTGCAATAGATGATTGATTGCCCTTTGGCATGTTTAATAGAGGGTTACATCTTAAATGCACATGTAAGCTGGTTAGTCTTGTTTGCTGACCAGCAATTACAAGAGAAATATGTTTCTAAGGCAATTCTGAAGCTGTTCTCTAGAGCACTATCTTATCATATGTACTTATTAGTAAATTGTTTTGAGAATATACCATCATGGGTGTATATTATTGGCCTACTGAGAGACCAGAGCACTTGCTAAATATTAGACTACTATACCCTCATTTTATAGATCAGGAAATTGAGGCTCAAATAATTTTAGTAACTTGCCCATTTTGGCAGAGAAAGTGGTTAAGATAGAACTTTAACCCAGGCAGTGTGGCTCCACCGGCCCCAAGCTTAGCCATTACAGTCAACTGCCTCCAACAAAGCTGTTTAGGGGAAAAACTTAAGTCACCTGAAAAAGGACAATTACCTAAGGAATTTAGAACAAAACCATTTCCCCTGACCCAGTAGAATCTCCTTCATGGTACATGATAAGCTGTTGAGTCTTTAGGGTAGAGCTAATGGTGAGAGGCAGGGGAACGATGAAATTGGGGAAGCTCATTCTCCAGCTTGGCCCTTCTATTTGCTTTATTTAAAACTATTGATTCAAGCACTAGACTACATCTATTGCTTGATAAAACTGCCCCCCCCAAAAGCCAGAGAGAGTTTGTGCTCTCCCTCTGCACCCACCAACAAACTAATGGATTATACACTCAGTGGTTTGTCACCCTGAAAGTGACTGACAAGAGAGCCTGCTGCTTGCTACAAACTTTCCTCCTTTCACAGTGGGTGGGCAGCATGAATGAGCTGCAGTAAGAAGACTCCAGACCTTGACACTGAGTTTGATTTGTGTTTCAGACTGCTGGGCTGATCGATCCCCACTTCATGAAGCTGCAGCCCAGGGGCGCTTACTGGCCCTTAAAACGTTAATTGCACAGGTAAGTAAACTGAAGACTGGATCCTTTGGGCTTATGCTATAAGCGAGCATCCTTCTTTATCAGCTTTGTCTGTAGCAGGGGGTTTGCTTGCTGGGTCCCAGCACAGCCATTTCAGGGGTATGTATTCTCATACAGCTCACTTTTTGTTCCTCCTGCCCCTCTATTCTTGGGAAACTGGCTCATTTTCTGCCCAGTTCCATCCTTCCCCTTCTGGGCCTTCTTCTTATCTCATAGGAAGTTTCCCTGTGAAGCTGATGGGGGATGCCCTCAAATTTATGTTGCACTAACTCACCTTAAATTCTCCCATGTGCCTTAGTAGCAGCAGCCCTGAAGTTGCATTAGTCAGCTATTGCTGTGTACCAAATTACCTCAAAGCATAGGAGCTGAAAACAACAGACACTGAGATTTTCAGTTTCTGTTGGCCAAGGAGCAGCTTAGCTGGGTGGTTCTGGCTGTGAGCCTTTCGCAGGCTGTGAAGTTTCAGCCAGGGCTGCAGTTATCTCATAGCTCAACCAGGGAAGGATCTGTTTCCAACCTCACTCATGTGGTTGCTGGTCAGCTTCAATTCCTTGCCACGTGGGCCTATCCATGGGATGCCTGCATGATGAGGTGGCAGCTGGCATCCCTTGGAGAGAGCACAAGAGTGTCTAAGAAGGAGGTCCAATGTAACATCTCATTACTTCTGACATATTTTCTTCATTGGATGTGAGTCAGTAAATCCAGCCCACATTCAAGGGATAATGCAAGTGAGCCAGTACTAGAATCAGGGATCACTGGGATCCATCTTAGAGGCTGCCCACCACAGCAATACACCACTACTTCAAGAGCAAACATTAAAATAGATTGACAATCATGTAAATCTTCTCCTTTGGGAAGAATTATTAAAGTCTTAGTTATTAAGGCTACTTTATCATTGACTGTATCCCTTGAACAATGAATAGTGGCCTTGTAAATATTTGTGAAATGAGTGAAAGTGTGTATGCTCCATTTGCTTTGTTTGTTTTAGCATCTGTGTGTGTACAGAGAAGGCCAGTCATTTAATCTTTTTTTTTCACATTCTAGCTAACACCAAACCTGGCTTCCTTACCATTTTAAATTTAAACAGCTGGGCACAGTGTCCTCTGTGTGTGTGTGTGTGTGTTTGTGTGTGTGCACGTATGTGCCTTTTTTGTTCTTTCCTTTATAAGTTGTGTTAGTTCTTAAGAAAGTAGAGGCAAAAAGCAAACTGCCTATAATTATCAAATGGGCTTTATACTTCATCTTATCACTTGCTGATTTATTTTTAAGCACTTTATATTTGATTTATTTTAATGTGTAATATATTCACATAGTACAAAATTAAAATGATATAAGAAAGGTCTACAGTAAAAAAAGTTTTATATCTGCCTCTTTCTCTCAGGCTCCCACTTTAATACTTTTATTAGTATTGTTAATAAACTTATTTTTGGATTTATTTATTTATTTATTTATTTTTGTTAATCCTCACCTGAGGATATTTTTTCCATTGATTTTTTAAGAGAGAGAATGGAAGGGAGGGATAGAGACACACACAGAGAGAAACATTGATGTGAGAGAAGCACATCAATTGGTTGTCTCCCACCCATGCCCTGACTGGGACAGGGGATCAAGCCTGCAACCGAGGTATGTGCTCATGACTGGAATCAAACCCAAGACCCTTCAGTCCAAGGGCCCACACTCTAACTGCTGAGCCAAACTGGCTAGGGCTGGAATGATTTTTAAGAAGTATTGCAAAGATAGTACAGCGAGTTCCCAAATACACTTCACTCAACTTTCCGTAGTATTAACATCTTACATAACATCTTACATAGCCATGGCACTTTAGTCAAAAATAAGAAATCAACATTGATCCAATGCCATCAGCTAAACTACAGACTATTTAGATTAACACCAGTTTTTCCCATTAGTGTATATTTTCTCTTCCAGGAGCCAATCCAGGATCCCATGTTGCACTGAGCATGTCTTTATTTTTAACTATACTTCATAAGCATGTTGGTTTCTATAGTGTGCTTAAACATGTTAGGGAGCATTCTTCATAGAGAAGTTCAATTTTTCCTCAGTACACATCATTTCCTTGCTTTTACTCACTAGCCAAAGTGTATTACTCAATTTTATTTTACATTAAGATAGTGTGGTGTTCTGTAAAACATTCAACTAAGAATCAGGAGCTCCTCATATTCACGCCACTGTCACCGCCAGCTGGGGAGCCTCAAGTCTTGCTAATAATTTCAACTTTCTGCTTCTCCAATTTCTCATGCACGGTGAAGGTGATTGACTCTCAGTGTTCTTTCAGGCCTGCTCAGCATTACATTTCTATAATTTCAGGGATTTTGAGTTTGCACTGATCCGTTTGTTTTTTCTAGCACATAGCTGCCACCTTGTGGACTAGTCTGTTTTTCTTTTCTTGAAAACATATAATATGGGAAAAGGAAAAGGGACTTTTAAAGTTGTATTTGATACTCAACTTGATATCTATAGCACAGCTCTGGAGTGATGATATCATATTCAGGACATGAAAATGGGCAGGACTAAGGAGGCATAGAGAACCCCTAAGATGAAGGGATAGGCAATAGTGGAAAGGGACGCACCATGGAGGTCTGTCAAGAGGTGGTGGGTACTTCGCTTGGGGTTTGGGTTCAGGGTCATGCACCAGGGTTGGGAAGCATTCAGCAGGTCAGTTACAAGGCAGGGGATCAAAAACAACTCAGCTGGGAAGGATCAGCCAAGGACCTAATTCTTTTCACATATAGAAAGTGGTAATCCTGGGGGGAAATGGTAAGGGCCAAGTTAAAATCAGGGCATGAAGTCAGAGTTGGGCGGCAGCTGGCTGATCCTGTCCTCTGTCACCTGGACTCCAAGATGAGGAAGGTGAGCACGGCAGTATGGAAGGGTTTGTGTGTTAGGCCTAGGCATAGCTGCTGGGAGCTGGGTGAGGAGATGGGCTAGGACAAACCCTTGGCCCCCAACCCTGGTACTGAAGACTTCCGGACTCAGTGGAGTTGTGGCATATGAGTCCTGGAAGCACCACCAACTTTACTTTCTACTCTTAAGTAGGGGGTCATCTTTCTGTTCCCAATCTGATTACAGTACTCTAAGTGTATTTTCTCTTCCTTATCATTTCCTTAATAACCTTTTCTTTTCTCTAGCTTACTTTATCGTAAGAATACAGGATACAATACATACAACATACAAAGTATGTGTTAATCAACTATGTTATCAAGCTTCCGGCCAATAATAGGCTATTAATAGTTAAGTTTTGGGGGAGTCAAGTTATAGACAGATTTTTGACTGCGTGGGGTTGGGGTCCTTACTTGCTGCATTGGTTAAGGGTCAATCTCTCTCTCTCTCTCTCTCTCTCTC
>NW_006299519.1:663851-669629 GCF_000327345.1 Myotis davidii
TCTCTCTCTCTCGCCTTCCTAGCTTGAAATTTTTTATGCTTCAAGTCTCAGTTAAATACTACTTCATATGTGAAGGTTTCTTTTACTCTCCAAGCCAGATTCAAGGATATACCCTGTGCTCCCAATTGAAATATGAACATGCATCCTGTATAGCAATATATTTCTGCTTTCCCCCCGATTTCTGTTTCTCCACTAGGCTCTTGAGAGAGGGAGATCTGTGTCATAAACAGAATGCTGAATTAGCATTTGGTGAATAAATGAATTCAAGGCCCCCTTGGTTATGGCCTCTTCTCCTTTCTGTATTATCCCATAGGCCAATAAAAACATGTCCAACAACACTGCTTTCATTGCTATTGCTAATGGAACATTTAACCCACTTCTCTCCAAATTTTAGGGCGTCAATGTGAACCTCGTGACAATTAACCGGGTCTCTTCCCTCCATGAGGCGTGCCTTGGAGGTCATGTTGCCTGTGCTAAAGCCTTATTGGAAAATGGTGCAAAGGTGCGTACTGCTGCCTGTCTACCTAAGTGCAAGCACTACTGTCTGAGACATGACTTTCCAGACTGCTTACCTGCTGTGGGTGTGCAGGACTGTACCCATCTTGATCTATATTTCTACATGATCAAGAAGACACCGCTGCTTGATACTCCCTTCAGCCTCTATGTCCATGTGTGAACATTCAGATGAGGTAATGCACAGGAATCTCGAAATTGTTATGTTGCCTTTTAAAAAATCGACTTGAACTAAAGTAATTTGAAAACTGATCTTGGAAAATTTATTGTAAAACACTGGAAAGAACATATTTTAAAAGAACAACAAAGAAACCCACCTTTACTTCAAAACCCTAAACCAACAACTACTTTTTGAGCAAAATTATTAAAGTGAATGAGCTTTTACTAAATAGTACAGTGAAAAAAACTACAAAATTAACATTATCTTATTTTTTAATTGTATAATTAAACGATATTTTTCTATTAGAGTTGACATTTAATATTATTTTATATTAGTTACAGGTGTGCGCATAGTGGTTAGACATTTATATAATTTATGAAGTGTTCCCCCTTGTTATGCACAGTGCTAAGGTCCCAGAAAACCTCATTGTATTGTTCTTGGATTCCCAAAGAAATAATCCAGAGGACTGGCTGTGAAAGACATGGGTTTATTAGGACTTACTTGCCACCAGTGGTTGAACCAATAAATCCCATCCGGCCTGCGGATGGGCTGCACAGAAGCAGGGGGTGGGGGTGAGGAGGTGGGGGCAGAGGGGCTATTGTTTCATCACCACCCAGTACAGAAACCAGAGAAAAATAGGGCATGTAGGAGGAGGGGGGTGTTTTTACATGCAAGCTGTGGGAGATAAAAACTGCTAGTTGTTTTCTTGACTGAGGAGCTGGCAAGGTTCCCAAGGTCTTACAGTCTGCTTACTGATGGCCTTCACTTTGTTTCCCACAGAGTGGGAGGGAGAGTTGGAGCATGAGAAGGGGCCCATGTTCCCATTTACCATACACCCCTGATTTCATCTTATTTTTAAATTCATTTTTTTTCAAGGAGTGATTCAGGTGCTGTATGTAATTAGATACCAGAATAGAATTATAAAACCGTTTGAAAATCTTAGTGACATTTAGTTGCCAAATACTGTTTTCCTGATCATTTTATTTTTAAACTAAGTCTTTGAATTCTTTGCTTCATGAGCTGTAGTGTTTTAAGCAGTTAACAAAGATTTTCTTTAGATTTTATATGGAAGTTGGGTTTCTGCATGTAGAACTGAGTATCAGAGTTTTCTGTGGGCAAAGTGATTTTCCTGAGGCCATAGTGGTTGTGTATTTCCATTAGGTAGCATTTCCTTAAGGTACTCTTAGTCAACTCACATGTAATGGCTAGGGTAAGGTTGGGGGCAGGCTATTTCCTTTCAAGTTGAATGACTGAAGTCACAGGCAGATTGTGGGTGGGAAATATCAGACAACATAGGAGTATTTGCTGGTACAATTCTGGGAAGTTCTTTGGGGGACAAAGAAAAGAGTAAGACATGGTCCCTTGCCTTTGGCAATATTATGAGAAAACAACCAATAAATATTATTTAACATTTAAATCAGCATGACAGATGGAATAAGAGAAACTTGGTCCATCAGTAGAAAATTCCTCAAAATTATCAGTCCCATGGGTACCTCAAACTCAGTACATCTGCAACTGTGCTTATCATATTCTTCCTTTGGGGACTGGTTCCTTCTCTTGGATTCTCAGCCTCAGAGACCAGATGAAACATATCCCTTGTTTCCCAAGCACCAAATTGGGAATCATCCTATTTATTCTATCTCCTCATCTAATTAATCACAACATCCTACTGGTTTTACTTCCTAAATATTTCTCACATCTATGCTCTCCTTTGTCCTGTTCCTATAGTGATCTAAAGCATTTATGTTGTATCAAAAAGATCACTTTTTGTGTTTGTCTTCTCTTGTAGATTCAACCTATTCAACAAGAGGCAATTTTCTTATCTTTGTTTCTAAAAACATTGGCACCTAATAGATGCTCAATAAATATTTGCTGACCTGAACTAAAAGAGAAACTTATAGGAAATCTAGTTAGAAGATTTCCTGGACTCAGGAAGAGGATAATACTTAGTGAAAACAAATCAAATCAATTCCATCAAATATTTATTAGAAAAAAATGTAAATACGTTAGAAATCGCTAGAGTGTATAAATTAACACACATGTTTTCCTGTCCTTGCCTGTCTCTGCCATCTTAGCATCTCATCTTTAACTTACTAATTTAATGGGGTTATCCTGGCTCTGATGCAAAATACTTCTTGTTTCTGAAACAAGGAAATTTAGGATCCTGATTATTACAAGCATATATGCTTAGTTGTTGAGGCAATATGATTTGACATCAAGCCCTTATTGTCCTGCATTTCAATTCTATGAGAGCTTCCCCACCAGAGTGCCTTGTTCCCTTGATATTCTTTCCAATCTATTGCTAATACTCAAAGATGTCTCCCAGCCATGCTCATTCCCAAGTGCCTCCCACATCCCTAGAAGGCCCCGAAGATGGTTATAAACACCATGTTAATGGCTATTTTCTTTGTGCCATTGGCTTCGTCATGATCTCTTTAGGAGTTGCTGTTGGCATATGTAATTTGTATGGATTATGTTAGTCCAGGAGGGAAATTTGTGGCAAGAAAGAAAAGTGTGGGGAGTTGCTGAGGATATTTTTTTTTTGCAATCACAGAATTTGAGACCTTAAACTAGTTGGTTTCTCCAGTACTTTTGGTTTCTGCCACGTTTGTTCATGATTGAGAGGGAGGTCAGCTCCATATTAATGAAAAGTGGAAATAATTATTATTGCAAATGTTTATTGAATGTTTACCAGGCACTGGGCAATGTTCCAATTGTTTAACATAGAGTAGTTCAATCTGCCCAATAACCTCAGAAGGCACATTCTTTTATGATCCCCATTTTATATGTACGGAAACCTAGGCACAGAAAGTTAGTATCCCAACCAAGGTTTCTGAACAAATAAGGGAGGGAGGGAGGGAGAGAGGGAGGGAGGGAGAAAGAGAGAGAGAGAGCTGTGATTTGAACCAAACTAATGGTTCCATAGGCCATGTTTTTAACCACCATGCAGGACTGCTCCTCAATGATTAGGAGGCTCCTAAGAATCTCTGGAATACCCACAAATGCATTTAAAGGCTTTGTCCTATTTTGCCCCATTTGGGATATTAATTTATAGAGGTGAGAGTTGATAGGCTACTAGTGCCTAAATAGCATAATACTGTAATGATGTAGAGTTCCTTCACACATTCCCCAGCACGGGAAGTTTCTCCAGGTAGATATATAGGAATGCAACTTGGAAATGGTGATAAAGAAGTAGCAAATCCTCTGGATCTCTCTTTGCCCATCATTAGGTCAATGCAGTGACGGTTCATGGAGCCACACCCCTTTTCAGTGCTTGCTGCAGTGGCAGTGCTGCATGTGTCAACCTGCTGCTGGAGTTCGGAGCCAAGGCCCAGCTCGAAGTGCACCTGGCTTCCCCCATCCATGAGGCAGTAAAGAGAGGTAAATGAGACATCACATTACATGCAAAACATTGGTGGACTCGCTCCAGTCTGCATGAATCAGTGGTAAGGATCACCTAGATCTTTACCAGTATACTATGTGTAGCTTAGAAATTCTGCAGCAATTTCAATTGGCCTAAATCTTCATGAAATACCACTGGGGCATGAAGCAGCTCTTCTTATAATCTGGGAATGGCTTTATGTCTCAAATGTCCTATTTCCTGAGCACACTCTCTTGACAGACCTTTCTTGAGGCTCTTTACTGGTGTTTGGTGGCAACTGGTACAGTCAAGACTGCAGAGGTGACTTCCATGAGTCATACTGTGATTATGTCTCTGTCCTTACTAGAAAAGAATAGCTCATCCCCCAAGCCCATAAAATATCAACCACTAACATAAAATAAATTATGAAAGTGTCTGAAAGCCAAGGCCGATAGTCTCTCTAATGGAAGATTAAACGTAATTGTCCACAAAAGGCAGTACACTCTAGATGAGCTAATGACGTTAAGGTCCTTAATTACTGAAAAAAAAGTTGCAAAATTATAAAGCATGACTTTGAAATCCTCGAAGTTGACTCTAGAATCCTGTGTCCTCATTGCTTTTGAAATGAAGGGAAAGAATAAAATTAAGGAATTTAAAAGTTATATGCATAAGTTAAACATGAACAAGATGCCATTGAAAGCCCAAGGTCATTTATCAAAGGTCACACTTACAGAGCAACATTTCTGTTACCCAGTGGTGGAATTATTCTCTTACATTGAGATCAGAAATAAAATGGATACATGGAAGCACGCAACAGATTGAGGAATCTCAGAGGGAAGGTGGGGGAGGAAAGAGATTAACCAAAGACTTTATATGCATATTGACATAGCCTATAAACACAGACAATAATGCCTTAAAGGCATGGGGAGTGGGTGGGAGTGGGGAGGAGGGGTCATGGAGGGAAAAGGGGAACATCTGTAATACTTTTAATAATAAAGATACATTTTAAAAATAAAAATATATATTAGTGCAAAATGAAAAAAAAATACAATGGGGAAATTAGAACACTGTAGAACAGTGACCTTTGCTGGTATAATTGGGGATGAAAGTCTTTCTTTCAAAAGGCAATAGTGAAATATTTGCCCCAAATTATTAACACTAGATTGCCCAAGGAAGTCATTTTGACTGCTTTTTAATTTCAATTGGAAAAACAATGATGTATATAATGACAGAATTTCTTAGAATTTTGTGACTTTTTATACAACATATAAATGCGTTTATTAATAATTGTAGTTACCTCCCCCTCCTTCATTTCCGGTATATATATATATGTGTGTGTGTGTGTGTGTGTGTGTGTGTGTGTTATACCTATATTGCCTGAAAGCAGTCATTTTGACTGCTTGGGGGGGAAATTTTTAAAAAAGTGCACAGAAGAAGAAGGCCGCCGAATTTTGAGGAACGATTGGACAACAACATTACCGGAAATACGTGCATTTATTGGGATTTTATATGCTCGTGGAGCCTACGAGGCAAAAAATTTAAAACTCAGTTATTTATGGTCAGCAAAGTAGGGTCCCGTATTTTTTAGAAAAACTATGGCCAGAGAAAAGTTCAAGCAAATCCTACGATTTATTCGTTTTGACAAAAGAACCGAAAGAAGTAGGCACCTACAAACAAATAAGTTTGCCTTGGTTTCGGAAATATGGGACAAGTTCATTGAAAATAGTCAAGCTGGCTGCAGACC
>NW_006299519.1:669859-670493 GCF_000327345.1 Myotis davidii
GATAACATACAAGTACATGATAAACTGTTGATACTTGATAAGTTGCAGTTGCTCAATAAGGTAAACTAGTACTTGTTATTCGAATCTTTATGCAGTGATACTTGTTCTAATAAGTTGTTTATTTTATTTCTTTTGCGCCCTAAATTCATGAAAGAAATGTCAAATAACTTGTTATATAACTGTAAATAATATAAAAAATATTAAAAATTAATTTTAAACAAATTTCTTTACACATTAGTTATTCTTTCACAATGCAGTCATTTTGACGACTTTTGGGCAATATAGGTATATACTAAATTTCAGTCTTTCTACTGTTAAACATGTCACTTGGTAATTGTTTTGGAGTAGATTACTTTAAATGATACAAAAGACCCAATGTCCATTGCAGGATTATTTACAATAGCCAAAATTTGGAAGTGTCCAAGTATCCATCAGTAGATGAATGGATTAGAAAACATTGATATATTTACACAATGGAATACTACTGTGCTGTAGAAAAGAAGGAAATATTACCCTTTGAGATAGCATGGATGGACATGGAGATCATTATGCTAAGTGAAATAGTCAGAGAAAGACAAGTGCCATATGATTTCACTCATGTGGAATTTAATGGACAAACTGAACTACCAAGCAA
>NW_006299519.1:670716-671121 GCF_000327345.1 Myotis davidii
TCATAGATAGCACGTTAACAGCTGTCAGGGGTGGGCTGGGTGGGGGAGGTGGAGGGATTGAGCAAAAATAAAAATAGAGAGAGAAATCTCATAGACACGGACAACAATGTGGTGATTGCTGGGGGTAGGGGGATAGAGAGAGGTTGTGAAGGGTATAAGGGAGAGTAAATGGTGATGGAGACTTGACTTGTGGTGGTGAGCACACAATACAGTATATAGATGATGTGTTGTGGAATTGTACACCTGAAACCTGTATAATTTTGTTAACCAGTGTCACCCCAATAAATTCAATAAAAAGACCCAAATCTCAGTGTATCTATGGTTTTGATGTCCTATATATATTTAATAAACAGTTATTTATTAATAACTGGTGATGGCCCTTTCACAAAATTAAAGTAAGTTATT
>NW_006299519.1:671180-676334 GCF_000327345.1 Myotis davidii
TTGGAAATGATATAAAAGTCTTTAAAATTTTTAAATATTGATTTGAAGTAAAAATTAATCGATTCTTTGCATTTCATCTAAATATTTAAAAATAGATTACTATTGGGAATGATTTGAATTACTTAAATAATTCTGCAGTGCTTAAATGGTTACATATGTTGTGCTTGGTATCTATGTCTCTTCATATTTTTTCCTGTATGTTAGGGACCAATGTCCACAGAGTGGAAAGATGAATAGCAAGTTCACTTTTAGATATTGTTACAGTAGTGATAATCATTTGACTTATGCACTTTATTCATTTTTTAAAACGTCCTGAGATTACTTAAATTAACTCAAACTAGGCTCAGTTTCTTCTGCAAAAAAGGATAGAATTATTCAACGATGTTTATTAGATATCCTGTATTTACCAGCCAGGTTTAGGTACTGATTAGATATTATTTCTAGATTCTTAACAGCTTTAAACCTCTATGAACAAGCTTGGTCAGTATGGGACAATACTTTGATATATTGATGTTATCATCCAGGTATAATATTTACTTATGTGAACAAGTAAATAGTTTGAATCCACAGAATCCTTATCTGTACATTTTTAATGCATATTTACACATAACTCAGAATTTGTGATAAATCAAGCAGGTTTGAGGTGAAACTTAATTTTACGTTATTTGTAAAGAAAATCTTGGTTAAGTTAATCAGCAATGATAAAATTTTTAAAAATGAAACATTTAAATTTTCAAAGAGAAAAAACATTTGCTCCTGAAAAAATCATTCATATGCTGCAGATTAACCATGTTTATCAGTTCAGTGGGAAAACTCTGTTAGGAGAGTACTTGTACAAAGTTCTTGAATTTGGAAGTACATTTTAATTAATTTTCATAGGTATCTTCCAGGTTAACCAAAATAAGGAGATTTTACTACATGGTGCAGTCATACCCAACCTTGCATGCATGGATGAAGAAGTGAATGAGAGATTTGTAATGGAGAGGGATCGGGGCTTGACTTGGATTTGAGCCCTGGCTTTTCAGAGTAATACTAGGATGAGTCATTTACCCCTCTTGGTCTTGTAGCCTCTATTTGTAAACAGCTGTCTTAATTCCAGAGGATTTCAGCTCTGCTCCTTGGAGCCCCTAGTTTAGTTGGAGCTACCTCAAAGGCTGCAAAGAGGAATTACATGGGGGTGGGGGGGGGGGGATAGGCATGCTTCTCTTTCTAATAGTTTAGTTTTGGAGGTTTCTAAGATCTTCAAAAATTTTTTTCCTGCTTAAAAACATCTATTATTTCTAAAGCTCATTCCAGATAAGCAATCCTTTAATTCTGTGGATGGTCAATATATGTTGTTGGGTTTTTTTACTCGTGTGAGGTTTATCTTATGTTCCACCAGGTCATAGAGAGTGCATGGAGATTCTGCTGGCAAATAACGTGAATATTGATCAGGAAGTGCCTCAGCTTGGAACTCCCCTGTATGTGGCCTGCACCCACCAACGGGTAGATTGTGTGAAGAAACTTCTAGAATTAGGTAACTTCCAGAAATCTTGTCATGAAAAGAACCTATTAACCATGGACTTCCAAGACAAAGTTCTTGTCAGACTGGACAAAATCTGGCAGCATTTGTTTGAATGCTTAAAACAGAACTCCAGAGAATGAGTATCTGTGTTTTTTAACTCTGCTTCCTCTGATATTCGTTCTGTTTAATTGGTATGGGTCTCCTTGGTGGTCTCAAGAGAGTATAAGTCTTTTTCCCATTTAAATCCCAGGGGAAAAAGCGATTGTATTTCATTGGCTCTTTTTGAATCACATACTCTTGTCTGAACCAATTATGGTGGCCAAGGGAATACAATACAACACTGATTGGCTTATCCCTAGATTTCAGTCTACACTGCAGTTGCTGGGCTTCATTTGTAACATATGAACTAGGAATCATGAGGATGGTTCCCCAGGGGAAATCTAAGTGTGGTTACCATGAAGATTCTGGATAGTAAAAACAACAGACATTTGCCATAGACTACTTACGATCAATCCTGCTTATTTAGTGATTTGTAAAAAATATGTTTTTATTGATTTTTTTTAGAGAGAAGAAGGGAGAGGGAGAGAGAGAGAAATATTGATTGAGAGAGAAACATCAATCAGTTGCCCCCTGCATGCACCCTGATCTGGAATCAAACCTGCAACCTGGGCATGTGCTCTGACCAGGGATCAAACTGGTGACCTTTCTGTGCATGCGATGATGCTTAACCAACTGGGCCACACCATTCCAGGCTAGTAATGATTTTTTAATTCTCACCTGAGAATATGTTTATTTATTTTAGAGAGAGACAGGAAGGGAGAAAGGGAGAAACATTGATAGATCAGTTGCCTTCCCTTTTCGCCCTGACTGGTGATCAAACCCCCAACCTTTTGGTGTACTGGACGATGCTCCAACCAACTGAGCCACCTGACTGAGGAAGTAATATTTTTAAATCTAAAGGCATGTGCAGAGCCCAAACCGGTTTGGCTCAGTGGATAGAACATCGGCCTGCGGACTTAAGGGTCCCAGGTTCGATTCCGGTCAAGGGCATGTACCTTGGTTGCAGGCACATCCCCAGTAGGGAGTGTGCAGGAGGCAGCTGATCGATGTTTCTCTCTCATCGATATTTCTAACTCTCTAGCCCTCTCCCTTCTTCTCTGTAAAAAAATCAATAAAATATATTTAAAAAAATAAAAAAAGGCATGTGCAGAAACTGAGAGACTAGGTAAAAGTAAAATGTCTTGAAACTATTATTTGTTTACAGATTTACCAAACTTGGCCATTGACACAAAGGTGGAAATTGTAGTAAGAGCCTTTAAATAAGAATTTTTCTCTCCAAGATTTTTTGTGTTTTCTTTTTATCTGCCATCATATACTACTCCATAGTTCCAAAATATTATTTGTGAACTCTGAATAATATAATTACTAGATAAACTTAGCTTTATTCTCTGCCAAAAAGAAAATAATTCTATGTAAAAGGAGTTTCAAATATTTAATTTTATATGTCAAAAAGTTCATATGGAAGAGTAAGTAAAATATTTTAAATGACTAAAATATTTTAATTCACTTTTCTCATCAAAATATTTTAAAATACATTTTTATTGATTTCAGAGAGGGAGAGAGAGATAGAGACATCAATGATGAGAAAGAATCATTGATTGGCTACCTCCTGCACACCCACTACTGGGAATCAAGCCTGCACCTGGGCACTGGGAATTTAACCATGACCTCCATAGGTAGACACTCAACCATTGAGCCACGCTGGCTGGGCTCTTCAAAATATTTTGAAACAGTCTTAATAGGCATTGCTGAGGTTCTAGGTTTACGTCACATTTTTAAATATTTGTCAAACTGTCATGGTATTTAAGATGTCTTTATGCAGCAACTATATTTTAGGCTCATTGTGTTTCTACATCTAACATTTATTGTTAAATCGTGGCCATCTGCTTTGTTAAGGAGCCAGTGTTGACCACGGCCAATGGCTGGACACCCCTCTCCATGCTGCAGCGAAGCAGTCCAGTGTGGAAGTCATCCACCTGCTGGTAGACTATGGGGCTAACCTGAAGTGCAGAAATGCTCAGGGAAAAAGTGCACTTGATCTGGCGGCCCCGAAAAGCAGAGTGGAGCAGGCGCTCCTGCTCTGGGAAGGTAAGGAATGGCTGTGTGTCCATTTCTCTTCCTTAAGTGCATCTGCTCTCTCTCCTTTCTATCTAGTCTCTAGGCTTTCTTACCTTTTCCCTCTTCTTTTTTTGATTGGATGTGACATGTAGGAGGTAGAAAGTCCTAGCATCGCTGAGGGGGGATTTTATATGCTGTATGTATTCACTTATAACCAAAGGGCATTTACATCTTTATTGACAGAGTCAGGTTACAGAGTAATGGGATGTTACAAATGCCCCTGTATAACTAGTATTCCAATGCAAAGCTTATTCATCCTACTCAACCATATTTTGGACTCTCATTAGTTTACTTGCCCTTAGGACTCATAGCTGCTTAATGTCAGAGGCATGATGACTCCATGAGACAAAGGATCAGGTTATAACGGGGTCTTAATGAGCTGGGTTCTTTATCCTGATCTCCTTGTGAAAATGGGGGGCCCTCCAAGTGTGAGTCAGGACTCAGGCACCACCACCTTCTGGGAAGCTAGAGCCAGACAATACAGGAGGACCCTGAGTTCCAGGCATCCCGCATATCTCCTGATACAGCATCTGTGACCATATAGACTGGGTTTCCTCCTGACATCCACTTGGCTGTTTTCCCTTGCTCTGAAGTTCTGTCTCAGGGTCTTGCATGCTCAGTGCTTCTATTTGCATTTTCTCCTCAGCTCATATCCATTAGCACATGTGGTACATGAATAAAGCAAATTCCCTTTAGACCACATGCCTCATTTCTAACTTGCCTCTGGTCAGCCTCATTCTTTTTTCTTCTTTTTTATTGTTCAAAGTATTACATATGTCTTCTTTTCCCCTAACCGACCCCTCCCTGGCCACTCCCACCCCCCAGGACAAGCCTCCACTGCCCCAGTGTCCCTGTCCATTGGTTATGCTAATATGCATGCATACAAGTCCTTTGGTTGATCTCTTATCAACCAACCTCTGATGTTGGATGGTCTGTTCGGTGTTTCTTTGTTTCTGGACCTATTTTTGTTCATCAGTTTATGTTGTTCATTATATTCCACAAATGAGTGAGGTCATGTGATAGTTATCTTTCTCTGACTGGCTTATTTCACTTAGCATAATGTTCTCCAGGTCCATCCATTCTGTTGCACATGGTAAACGGTCCTTCTTTTTTATAGCAGCGTAGTATTCCATTGTATAGACATTCCACCGTTTTTAATCCACTCATCTGCTGATGGGCACTTAGGCTGTTTCCAAGTCTTAGGTCTAATACATTCTGTCACTTCTGAGGATTTTAATGATAGTTTCTTGGAATTTTGTCTTCTCCTTGAATAGTTTCTGTTCATTCTCAACTTTCTTTTCCTTTTTTAAATTTATTTTTTACTGTTTATTTTGTTCTCTCACCTATTAGATACTTTCCTCAAATGTCTAGCTGTCCTCAACCATCCGCATTTAAAGGCATACTTACTAAAAACTGATTGAGAGGTACAAGCTCATGAGTTATTATAGTCTTCACAATAAGGGGACTTAGAT
>NW_006299519.1:676426-683697 GCF_000327345.1 Myotis davidii
ATATAAATTGCTTTGGGTAGTATGGACATTTTAATGATGTTGATTGTACCAATCCATAAACACGGTATATTCTTCCATTTGTTTATGTCTTTCTCTATATCTTTTTTCAGTGTCCTATAGTTTTCTGAATATAGGTCTTTTACCTCCTTAGTTAAGTTTATTCCTAAGTATCTTAATTTTTTTTGTCATTACAATGGTAAAAGGGATTTGATTTTTTTTAAAGTTTTTCTTTCTGTAAGTTCATTATTGGTGTATACAAGAGCCATAGGTTTCTGGGTGTTAATTTTGTATCCTGCTACATTGCCAAATTCATTTATTAAGTCTGGTAGTTTTTTGATGGAGCCTTTAGGGTTTTCTATGTACAGTATCATGTCCTCTGCAAATAATGACAATTTTACTTCTTCTTTTCCAATTCGGATGCCTTTCATTTCTTCTTCCTGTCTGATTGCTATGACTAGCACTTCCAGTACTGTGTCCAACAGGAATGGTGAAAGTGGGCATCCCTGTCTTGTTCCTGTTCTTATGGAAAATGGTTTTAGTTTTTGCCCATTGAGTATGATGTTGGCTGTAGGTTTGTCATATTAGTTAGCCTCGTTCTTAAATATCGGTAATATAATTACCATTGGAAGTTCAATGTAACGAAACATGACCCTGTCTAAGGGATAAACCAGAATCCTGGATGTATTGAGTGTTTGCTAACTCACTTTCTAATTCCTATACAGATGCAGCTTCTCTTAATCTTCTAGAAAGTTTACGCCTCTTCTAGTCTTTACTCAACCCTGGCCATACTAGCACGAAGTTAACACCATTTTAATTCCTTCCTTAGGCCCACCTGCTCTTTCCCAGCTCTGTCGCCTGTGTATCCGAAAGTGCTTGGGTCGAGCGTGTCATCAAAGCATCCATAAGCTACATCTACCGGAGCCACTGCAAAGATTCCTCCTCTACCAGTAGTCCCAACTCTCCATGGAAGGTCTTGGAAATAATCAGGTAGTTGCCTGCTGTACGCAGGGTACTTAATGTAGATGACCAACAGCTAACATCTCAGTATCATCAAATGAGCTAAGCCAGTTAGATTAAATCCCTGATGAATCAGAAACATGTAGGGAGTGAAAACTCATGGTTAGTTTAATGTTCTCATTAACCAAGGGACAATCAGAAACCTTTCATTTTTACCACTTGTTGTATAAACTTTTAAAAAACTATGAAGTAGAGTGAAAATAATAAGCTATTTTTGAAGTCTCATGATCTTCAATTATCTAAGGGTCAACATTCGGAGTATCATGTAGATACATGTAAATCAGGTTGAATAAGATTATGATGAATGTGAATATTATAAAATGTGATTTAATTCCTCCCTCTTTCCCCCTTTCTTTCCTTCTATGAATAAATCTCTGCTATAATTTTTATTTTCTTGCCTTTTTAAATTTATTGGGGTGACATTGGTTAATAAAATTATATAGTTTTCAAGTGTATAGTTCTAGGATACATTATCTGTATATGCATTGTGTACCCACCACTCAAAAATCAAATCTTCTTCTATCACCATATATTTGACCCCCTTTACCCTTTATGACCACCCACCCTCTTCCCTCTGGTAATCACCATACTGTTGCCTGTGTCTATGAGTTTTTGTATAGTGGTTAGCATAGCTGCCTTCCTTGCCTTTTTTTACAGATAAAAAAGAGAAATACTTTAAAAACACCACAATTAATTGAGACTTGCAGTTTTAGAGCTCCTGGTTGGTAAGAGAGTTGTTGGAAGATATTAGCTCACCTGGAAGTTGGGGGTCTGTTTCCCATCACTTTTTATATTAGATGCTGTTATGTGAGGTAGACAGTTCTAGGATCCAGCAACACTGAGTGTTCTTACTACCTGAACCCACGGGCACAGTTTGATGCATGTTTCAACCCAAGCTTCCATCAACATATTTTCAAAACCAAGAGTACCAGGGTTTTTGAAATAATTACAGGTTGATGCCAGTCACCAAAATAGACTCATTTGTGGGTCAATATTATTTCTTTAAGTAGGGGCCCAAAATAAACAAAAAGGTATACTCAGAAACAGCTTTCCTCTTCCCTTTTCTCTTCTTCTCCCTCTCCTTTTTCTTCTTCCCAACTTCTTCCCCTCGTCTCTTTTGTGAATTTAAAACATGAAAATTAGACAGACTTTAATTATTGTAAGTACTCCTATTATGGTTCAGTGACTATAGTAATATTAGCTTCTAAACAGAAAATTTTCTCTTGGACGATCCTAAGGTTTTTCCCAAACGTGTTTTTTTTCCTAGTTTTTCTAGACCATTGATTCTCAACTGTGGACAATTTGCCCTACTTTTACCCAGCCTCAGGGACAATTGGCAAAGTCTAGAGACATTTTTGGTTGTAACATCTGGGGGAGGGATGCTCCTGACATCTAGTGGATAGAGTTTGGAGATGCAGCTGATCATCCTATAAGGCACAGGACAGCTCTCCACAGCAGAGAATTATTGGGTCCAAAATGTTAGCAGTGCTGAAGTTGAGAAGCGCTGCTCTACACGCATGCTATTCAGTACAGAAGCCATTAGCCATTACCCTCTCAAGCAGTTGAAATGTAGTGAGGCTGAATTGAGAAGTGCTGTGAGTATAAATTACACACCATGTTTTGAAGATTCAGTAGAAATAAAAAGAATGTGAAATATTTTATTATGATTTTGATCTTGATTACACATATATTCAAAATGAAAGCTTAAATAAAATTCATCATTAAAATTATTTCCACTTCTTTTTACTTTTTAAATGTGACTACAATAAAAATTTAAATTACACATGTCATTAGCATTATATTTCTGTTAGTACTGTTCTAGACCATTTTTTCTCATTTTGATGACTTTGGAATGTGAAATAACTATTTGGGGAAAATATTAAATTCTTATTTTACATCATATTTCAAAAACAAATCTCGTTTTCTAAATGTTAAAAAATTGAAAATGAATCTATAAAATACTAAAATAAAATGTCCATAAATATGCATGAAAGGGAAGGTCTTTTCTAAACATAATATCAAAGGGAGAAACTTTAAAGGAAAATACTTATAAATTAAAATACATATCAGCCCCAGTCACTGAGACACCTGTCAAGGACTCAGCACCTTGAGCCCCCTCACTTTCTGATGCTCTGTCCCAGACACCTGCCTTCTTCCTCAGCAGCCTTCCGAAGGTGAAGGCCAGCCATTTACTCAAAGGAAAAGGAATCCTATTGTATGTCCACTATCCACAACCTCCACTCTTTTGATCCCTTTGATGATGCAAGTAAGGGTGATGATCTGCTTCCTGCTGGCACTGAGGGTTGATTATGTCTATACTAGAGGCCCGGTGCACGAAATTTGTGCACAGGTAGGGTCCCTAGGCCTGGCTGGCAATCAGGGCCAATCTGTGGGGCAACTGGTGGAGCGATGGGGGGGGGGGGGGGAGCCTCTGCTGGCACCCGCCTTGGCCGGCCTGGCACTGCCTGCTTGCCAGCCCTGCAGCCACCGCCGGTCGCCTCCCTCTGTGGTAGGTGACCCTCAGGGCAAACGGGGGGCAGCACCGGCCTGCTCGCTGGCCCTGCCCCCCAATTGCTCTGCCACTGTGATTGGGGGCCCCCATTGGCACCCGCCTTGGCTGGCCTGGAGCCTGGGGCAGCTCCTGCATTGAGCGTCTGCCCCCTGGTGGTCAGTGCGCATCATAGCAACTGGTTATTCCACCAGTCATTCCACTGTTCAGTTGATTTGCATATTAGGCATTTATTATATAGGATAAGAATTCAACAGAGGAGCAGCAGGGAGACCCTTACTACTGTCCAAGGGATTGCTGCTGCTGATGATGATAAAAAGAAACTAGTGATGGGTTCTAGGAAGAAATTTGCCTGCAATGGTATTGTATTTGAACATCTAGAATATATGGAGAAATAACTCAGCTACAGGGTGACCACCACAAGAACAAATCCTGGTTCCTCATAGAGACTGAACTGGCTAAGGATAACCAGCTGAAGGTTCACGGGTTTTAAGTGCTTTTGGATCACTGAAGCTAAAGTGAGGATTTTCTTGCAATGAGTAGAAGTTCCTTTCTGTCCATTGTCACAAGTTTAAAAACTTCACAGCTTGTAGAATGTGAGCATTTGGGGTCTGCTTTTAACTTGGACTAGTGTAACTCCTTCATGCAATAAACTGAGAAGAGCCAAAAAATAAATAAAATACATATCATGGAACATTCAGGAATTAGAGGCTTTGTACCTTTAAAATGTTATCCTGAGGGCATTTTTTTAGTTAGCCTGTTTCTTGCTGAATGTCTGAGCTCTGTGTTAAGTCTCAGGGTGTCCTAGGATATTCAGTCTATCTGTGACCCCAAGGAACTACAGAATCCTTCCGTTCCATCCACTTCCTGAATCAGCAGACCATGGATCTCACGAATCATGTGTATGGACCTCCCAAATCTGGTAGGTGCGTGTGTCTGTATGTGTGAATGCGTGTCTGTGTGTGTGGAGTGGGACACTCCAATCCGGAACTGAGTCTCAAGAGACCACTTTCCAGAGCTGCTCCTCTGGTTCCAGAAATATGTGGAAGCAGAACAAGCCCCAGTGCCTACTTCTCAGAGTGCTGCGGTCAGTGTTTTATGATTTATGAATTTAGAGATCGGTCAGGAGGCAATCTTTAATTTCACTTTAAAACCTACATCCGTCAAGCTAGAATTAGACCATCAGAAGAATCATCTGGTTTATGTGAGGCTATATATCATCATTTCAGAACTTATAAGGAAAATAAAGCAGATTAGGGTAAAGAGTAATAGAGAGAGCTACTATTTTTAGATAAGGTAATTAAGCAAAGACTGGTGGGGTGACTTCATTTAAAAAGAACTATTCATGAACATATCTAATATTTATTAATTTTTACTATTAAACTTTTAGTGACTTTTTTTCAGTACATTGTGGTACTGTTTTATTTTTTGTTTCTTTGCCTGATTTAATATAGCAATCCTATTCTGAAAGTATTTTTGATTTCTGGTTTTCCAATAAACCATATTGCAATGATTTTCTAAGTTTCAAATCCTTTGAACTATCCTTTTAAATGGTTGTATCGTTTCCTTAGCTATTTCCATATTGCTGGATACTTATTTCTAATTTCTTGCTATTATAAATGACACTAGCTTGAACTTTGTATTTTTTTAAGAAATGTTTTTAAATATTTTAACTATTGTAACTGAAAACGTGAGTTCAGCTGACCACAATGAGAGCCAAACTCATGAGACAGATGCTCGTGCAAAAAACGGTGGACTCCTGTCTCAGAGACCATTTTTCCTTCCTGCTCAAGGCTGCTATTCTTACAAGTGTAGGAAAAGGAGGTTGTTTTGTTTTTTTCTATCCAATCATATTTCTAGCTTTTGGCGGGCTGGAGCCCTGGCCATTCATCTTTCTAGGTTTTGACTTGCTGGGTGTAAGAACCGCCCTTGCGCCATCTTGGCCAGTTGAGGAGGCTTCCAAGGATCTCTGCTGGTCTAGAGCAGCCTAGGGGGATTGCTAGGGCCCTGTACAATCATATTTCTAGCTTTTTATGTGCTTGGTGTAAGAGCTGCCCCCTGCGGCATCTTGATCAGTTGAGGAGACTCCTGGAGGCTCCCTGCGGGTCTACAACAGGTGGGGGTGGCGGGGTGAGGCGGAAGGGGTGCTGCTGGGTCCTGTCCAGTCACCTTTCTAGCTTTTGGCGGGCTGAGTCCCTGTCCATTTTTTTGGAGGGGCGTACTGGGTGCAAGAACCGCCCCCTGCGCCAACTTGATTAGTTGAGGAGACTCCCGGAGGCTCCCTATGGTCTACAGCAGACGGGGGTCGGGGGATGGGGGGGAAGGGCGCTGCTGGGTCCTGTCTAGTCACCTTTCTAGCTTTTGGCGGGCTGAGTCCCTGTCCATTTTTTTGGAGGGGCGTACTGGGTGCAAGAACCGCCCCCTGCGCCAACTTGATTAGTTGAGGAGACTCCCGGAGGCTCCCTATGGTCTACAGCAGACGGGGGTCGGGGGATGGGGGGGAAGGGCGCTGCTGGGTCCTGTCTAGTCACCTTTCTAGCTTTTGACAGCCAATTGGCCGGTAGGTCAATTCCTCCCAGTGATCCTATAACAACCAAGGCATAGCTACAACAACTGTGCACAAAGCCCACAAGGGGGTGCACCAAGAGTGTCCACCTCAGGTAACTGGGGAGGCTGAGTCACTGGGCCCTACAGGACACCTAGCACATAAAGCCTCTCTATCAACACAGGCAAGCAGCCAAAATGCGGAGACAGAGAAACAGGTCACGAATGGCAGAAATGGAGGAAAGCAAACGATTGGTGTCCCATCATTTTTTTTTGGGGGGGGGTGCTGGGTGCAAGAACGCCCCCTGCCATCTTGATCAGTTGAGACTGCCGGAGGCTCCCTATGGTCTACAGCAGCGGGGGGTGGTGGGGGAAGGGGTGCTGCTGGGTCCTGTCCAGTCACCTTTCTAGCTTTTGGTGGGCTGAGTCCCTGTCCAAGCATTTTTTTGGAGCGGCGTGCTGGGTGTAAGAACCGCCCCCTGAGCCATCTTGGTCAGTTGAGGAGACTCCCTGTGGGTCTAGTGTGGATATTGTCCAATTATCTTTCTAGCTTTTGGTGGGCTGGGGCCCTGTCCAATCATCTAACTTGCTGCCTGGGTGTAAGAACCGCCCCCTGCGCCATCTTGGCCAGTTGAGGAGACTCCCATAGGCTCCCTGCCGGTCTAGGGTGGGCCCTATCCAATCATCTTTCTAGCTTTTGGCGGGCTGGGGCCCTGTCCAATCATCTTTTAACTTGGTGCACTGGGTTCAAGAGCCACGCTCTGCATCGTCTTTGTTAGTAGGGGAGACGGAGGCTGCAGGACCCCCGCCGGGAAGCGTGTAGTTGCTGCTGTCCTCAGCCCATCTGCCGACGCTGGACACGGTGCCCGCACATCTGAGTGAGCCAGCGGGAGTCCACAGGACACCTCTGGAGGTTCTGGTGAGCCCAAGTCCTCTGCACAGCCCGCTCGTGGATGAAGCGGCCAGGTAGGCCTGCGCTCTGACGGCTGCCCGCGGTAATACTATTTCTTAGACAGTGTTTAAAGTGGTATTTATTGATTAAGAAGACTATTTAAAATAATCATTCGCCCTAGCCAGTTTGGCTCACTGGATAGAGCGTCGGCCTGGGGACTGAAGAGTCCCAGGGTCGGTTCGGTCAAGGGCATGTACCTTGGTTGTGGGCACATCCCCAGTAGGGGGTGTGCAGGAGGCAGCTGGTCGA
>NW_006299519.1:683764-693784 GCF_000327345.1 Myotis davidii
ACCCCCATTAATCTCTTCCAGCTCACTCCCGTTACCCCCTTTCACCCCCGCCCCTGCCCAGGCCCTCGCTACCCCATTATCTGTGCATGTATGCATACACATTCATTGGTTGATCTCTTTCCACCTACCCTCCCCTGCCTTCTAAGTGAAATAAGCCAGTCAGAGAAAGGCAACTATCATATAGTTTCACTCATATGTGGAATCTAAGTAACCAGATAAACTGAGGGGAAAAAATAGACCCCAGAGACATAGAAGCATGAACAGACTGTTGAACCTCAGAGGGAAGGGAAAATATTTTAATTACCAAATACCCAATATTACCTATTCATATACCATGTGTCTCTGTAGCATCTATCCATTCATTATTTATTTGACTGTATCCATCATCTGCTTTGACTCATTATTTAAAAAAATAAGTTTGCCTGTGTCACTTGAAGATTTAAGCTTCAATTCTTTTAAAATCCTTTAAGTTGTTTATATAGTTGGGTATGTCATTCAATATCTCTAAGTTTTGTTGTTGTTGTTCATTTTACTAAGGAACTGTTTTACCCAAAGTAATTCTTCTTCCTGATATTTCTAATATTGCCATGTCACATAAACCCGAGGTTTACAGATGATTCATTTTTCAGCAACAATACTCATTGCAAGAAATTTTTATGCACTTAACACAAAGAGAACAGCTGATGTTTCAGAGACATTGCCTAAAGCTGTCATGGTGAGGGATAAACCTTAAATAGTCACAGCTTGTCAGGGGAGGGTGCTCTCTGCACTGGAGTACCTTAGGTTTCCTCCCATCACAAATCATTGCCAGGGGCTGCTCCTGCATGGGCATTTGCATACAGAATATATCATCTTCTTCCTTTCGCAGAGTACTAGGATGAATACATGGCCACACTCAGAATAGCAACTTCAAATATTAATATGAGTTTAACCTGAAACAATTTTTTAAAAATATATTTTATTCATTTTTTACAGAGAGGAAGGGAGAGGGATAGAGAGTTAGAAACATCGATGAGAGAAACATCGATCAGCTGCCTCCTGCACACCTCCTACTGGGGATGTGCCCGCAACCAAGGTACATGCCCTTGATAGGAATCGAACCTGAGACCTTTCAGTCCGCAGGCCGACACTCTATACACTGAGCCAAACCAGTTAGGGCGAACCTGAAACAATTTTATACCAGGTTTTTGTTTCCATTTATTAATTATTCTTCCTTCACCATTGTTGTATCTTGAAAATTTTCCAGCTTACAGAAAAATTGCAAGAATAATACAATGAATATTTGTATATCCAACATCTCAGTTCACCAATTAACATTTTGCCATATTTGTTTATCACTCTATGTATGTATGTACACAGGTTTATATATATGTACATACACATAGTGTATGCATGTGTGTGCACACACCTACATAATATATATATGTAAGCACATGTGTAATTAATACATATAAAATAGTTTCTAAATGAACCTTTTGTGAATAAACCATGGGCCTCATGATTCTTTACCAGAGCTGGGATTAGGATGAGGTGAGTGAGGCAGAAAATTTAAAGGGTCACCAAAAAAACTCATTCATCAAAATAAATGTTTTAGTGCAATATTTTAAAATTCAGTGTTAAATAAAAAAGCCTGTGATGACTATAACATTAAAAATTTTAAAGAGAAGCTGTTGTTTGTTTTATCACCCTGCATAACTGTACAATGATAATAGTGTTTCCAATCGGCCTGCGGTTGTGGGACATGTAGCTGTTGGGTTTTAGAAGAATGACAATGGCTTTCAAACAGATTGGGCAATATGGGCTTTATATATACTCACGTGTTTTGGTTGTAGAGCTTGCATTAACTTTTTGATGCAAAATGTGCACATAGGGGCACACATGTCTCCATTTGTATCATGCTCCCACATGGCCCTGCACTAAACACTTCAGTGTGCATCTCCCAAGAACACAGAGATTCTTCTATATAACTTGGTGCAGTGACCATAAGCAGGAAGTTTGACATAGATGTACTATGATTATCTGATATACGTCCATTTTAAGTTCCCATGATTGTGGCACTGATGTCTTTTATGCCTTGTCCCCTGTCCCCCCCCCAAAAAAAAAAATCAGGATCCAGTAAAAGCTTATGCATTACATTTAGTTATCAAGTCTCTTTATTCTCCTTTCATCTAGAAAGCCTCCCCCACTTTGTCCTTCACACCATTGACATTTTTGAAGAGTCCAGCTCCATTGTTATGTAGACTGCCTCTCAATTTTTATTTGCCTTTTTCCTCAATACTTCATCATGCCAGATTTTTAAAAACATATCCTTGTTCGAGTCTTATTGTACAGCTAGATGGAATAGGAATGAGTGACTGCTTTGTAATGAATGATGTTGCTTTTTAAAAGTAGCAACATAAGATATCTCAGTGTGCAGAGCCAGTTATGTGAGAACAACTGAAACAGATGGGATTTGTTCTGGAAAAGTAGTTCATTCCAAATTATCAGAGGCAATGTATTACTTTTAGGTTTTAGAGATTTTGTGCTAGAAAAATTGCTGACTAAAATGACAAGGGGTTTCAGCTCCTGGGCCAGCTTTGGCTGATTGGAGGTGACATTCAAGGCCTCCCAAGGCCTCAAGAGGAAAGAGTCACCATTAATAATGTCTGCAATGGACAACTAGATGAGGGGTGGGGATGAGGATGCGGCTAGTGTTAGGACTGTGTTAGATAAGAAGTGATTGTGGCCTTATGCTGCTGCAGGCCATAATTCTTACCTAACCTGGGCCAAGTTTCCTGAACATGCAGACATAAAACATCGAGGACTGACTAGAAGTTGGTAAGATTGTTTTCTTGTGGCTCACTGTAACTATTTTTCTATAAGCACAGCTCATACTTACGTAATTCAACTCTATCCTCAGACAGATCTTTAAAAATGCATGAGCTTCTATTGTAATGGTTTTCTAATTTCCAACTAAAAGAACTGTTGTTAAATGGTTAAAAAAATTAGTTCCCATCCTCTAATATTTACAAGTATTGATCAACATTATAAATATAATAAGATTAAAAGCTGATTAACTCCCTCTCAGGTACTAAGGGAACAACCTGGAAATCTTCTTTATTGTCATTTTGGACAATAGACTTAAATTTGAGTATGGAACAACCTTATCTTCTTGGAATTTAATTAAAGGTAAATAAAGAAGCTGTACTATGAAGATTTTACTCAGAAAGAAGGGTGATGGCATCCAGCTCCTCCATTATGCCCCTTTGTTAACTCCTTGTCATACAGTCTAGTTGAGAGTAAATTTCTCTTTCTTTTCCAAATGCATGTTTTATTGTTCTTCATATCTTTCCTGTTGGAGTAGTGAACCATGTATATGCTAATGGACTTCTCAGTTAATTCTGCAAGTAGAGCTTAAGGGCAATTTGGCATTGCTGATCTCAATTTTAAGTGGACACCCTTCTTTCAAATTGAAAATTTTATTGAGATCATTGTAAATTCACATGCAGTTGTAAGAAATAATATGAAGAGATCTCCTGTGGCTTTGCCCAGTTTTACTTTTGCAAAACTGTAGTATAATATTGAAACTGGGCACAATGAGTCTGAGGTCGCCTGTCACTACTTGAGCCAAATTAAGCAGACAGGGTTGAATCATATATGAGTGTTTATTCCAATAATGCCGGCAGTATGGGAGAGCACTCGGTCACTCTGGAAATTCAGCTCTGACCCCTCTTGTTGGTTGGTTGATTATAAACATAAGAAGAAGAAGATAGCTACGTGCAGCTGCGAGCTGCAAAGTGTAACATGGAAAGGGGAGGATAGGGTCTGCAGCCCGGCTTTCAGGAGCTCAAAGACTGATAACAAGGTAGCTAATCTTCTATGATGTTACAAACAGATCAGCCCGTTCCTGGGACCAGAGCATGGTCAGCATTCCTGAGAAAACTGGAGGGGGTTAGGCTCTGGCAACAGCAACAAAATCAAATCATGTCCTGTCCTTGTTCTGTTCTCAAAATGTATTTCTTTTCTGAATAATGGACCCATTGAGGCATCTTATCTTTTTACAGCCTTGTTTCGTCCTCCGGCTTCCCAGGGTTTGTAAAAAAACTTCTCCTCTATAGTTAGTAAGGTGAATAATTATTAGACAACTGTGGCTCTATTCTTAATTACGTGCCCTTCCCCACTACCAATATCACAACTAGGAAATTATTCTACTAATAACACATTCTACTAATCTCGTTCAGAATTCTTCATTTTGATTTGTACTCCTGTGTGTGTCTTTAGTTCTAGAGAAATTATCACGTGTATGAACACACCTTTGACTCAGTATTTCCACTCTTAGGAATCTCTCCTCCAGAAATATTTGCATGTGTGCACAACGCTGCATGTAAGGAAATAGGGACTCAGTATTTTTGTTATCCTATATAATAGAAGGGTAATATGCAAATTGACCCTAACAGCAGAATGACTGGGAATGACTGGTCACTATGACACACACTGACCACCAGGTGCTCAATGCAGGAGATGCCCCTGATGGTCAGTGTGCTCCCACACGGGGAGCTCTGATCAGCCACAAGCCAAGCTGACGGCTGCCAGCACAGTGGTGGTGGCAGGAGCCTCTCCCACCTCCTCGGCAGCGCTAAGGATATCCGACTGCAGCTTAGACCTGCTCCCCGCTGGCAAGTGGACATCCCCTGAGGGGTCCCGGGCTGCCAGAGGGATGTCTGACTGCCAGCTTAGGCCTGATCCCCTGGGGAGTGGGCCTAAGCCAGCAGGTGGACATCCCTCAAGGGGTCCCAGACTGTGAGAGGGCACAGGCTGGGCTGAGGGACCCCCCCCCGAGTGTACACATTTTTGTGCACCTGGCCTCTAGTCATAAATAAAATGGTAACATTCTACCTTCATCTTTGGGAAATGATAAAATACTTTTGGAACAATATGGGATACCTCCAGTGGTGACTAAAAACAGGGACGTGGTTCTATATGCTGAAATGTAAAGAGCACCAAGAAAAAGAACTATATGATAATACTAGAAACCTGTTACAGGAGGATTCCTGCAAGCATAGGGCTTCCTTGGGCTGATCGCGCCGCCCAGCCCCTCCGCCCAGGGCCGCAGACAGGGGTCCCGGCTGTGGGCGGGGCTTAGGCGGCACACGGGGACCTGGATGGCAGCTCACGCTGGCCCACCCTGCCTGCAGTATGCAAATTAGCCGCCATCTTTGTTGGCAGTTAATTTGCATGGCTGCACACAGGCATCCCAGCTGGGGGCCGGGCTTAGGCAGCATGTTCATTCCACCAAGCCCCTCTGCCCAGGGCCGCACACGGGGATCCCGGCTTGAGGCAGGGCTTAGGTGGCACACAGTGGCCGGGTGGCGGCTTGCACTGGCCTGCCCTGCCTGCAGTATGCAAATTAGCCGCCACCTTTGTTGGCAGTTAATTTGCATATCGCACTGATTAGCCAATGGGAGGCATAGCAAAGGTATGGTCAGTTACCATGTTTGTCTATTATTAGGTTAGATAATTATAATTATGTGAAAATTACAAGGGGATAAATGTATATGTATACATATGTATACATGGAAATAAATGTATTACGAAATATAAATGACTCTCAAACTGCTAACAATGGCCACCATGTTTTTCAACTGAGGATCCATAAGTCTGAAACAGTGAGGCTACTCTGCAATTATTTCACAGCCAGACTCTGCTTGATATTCACTCAGTCTTCCCTGATGGGGAAGCAAAACTCGCTTCTGGAAGAGGAGTAGCTGGAGTCTAGGGATGCCCGTCAGCTGGAACCAGCACCCAGAGGTGCGGCAAAGCAGGGCATATCTGCAGACACATGTACAAAAAGCAAATATTTTGTAAAGGCAAGATTTCACAAACTAAAACTTTATAATTAACAATAACATAGCAGGCTTCTTTCATGCCCCCATGCCAGCCAGCAATTCATTTTTCAATAGTAACCATTAATTATTTACTTAGAAGTTAATGTATAATGTGTGGAGGAAGGGTGATATAGGGCATTTAATGAAATCCTTGCAGTTGGAAGGAAGAAAATAAAAGTTCTTTCTAAGTTTGCATGTTTATAACATATAGACACATTTTCCCATAAGAAACTCCCAGAAAAATTGAAACCACATGTGCAGATGGCCAGGGAGAACTGGGCATGTTCAGAGGAAGGGAGAGGGAGAGATAGAAACATCAATGGTGAGAGTCACTGATGGGCTGCCTCTTGCATGCCCCCTACTGGGGATGGAGCTTGAAACCTGGGCATATGCCCTGACTCCAGCAGGGGAATGAGGCTGCAGCCAGGAACAAGGTTTCCTTCACCCCCACCCTGTTCCTTCGCTCTCCAAAAGTTACAAAGTGTGAGTTTCCTTCCTGATAACCCCAAGCCTTCCTCACTGATTGGTCTCAGTTTTAGAAAGGACGTGACATCAGCAGCTTTATATACTTGGGGCTAGGGGGCTGTTGTGGGCTTTAGCCAGTCTCCAGAGAGCTAGGTGGTGCGTGTATCTGAGTGTGTGTGTGTGTGTGTGTGTGTGTGTGTGTGTGTGTGTTTGTGTGTGTGTGTGTTTTGTTTTTAATTCAAATGTGATAAAATCTTACTACCACAGGTAGTACTCAGATTACTGTGCCTGTTCTTTTCTCTGTTGCAGACGGTTATTCCTACCATCTGACCAGGACGGTGCAGCTCAGCCAGCCACAGCACTGGAATTTCCCAGGAGCCGGGGGAGCCTGGAATTTGGACTTTTCCTGACCAACTGAAGTGGAACAGGGAGCTTGACTGACCCAGGAGAGCACAATGGATCGCGAACCACCAAACAGGATTGGCAGCAAGCCCTCAGGTGTAGGAGACTTTTCTGCCACCAGGTTTCTCTCAAATCCAATGATGGGAGGTGAGTCTAGGGGTTGTGGAATCAGAGTGCTGGGGAGGTTGGTTAATGGAGAGGAGAGAAGAGGGCTGGGCAATTTTAGTGGCTCATTAGGAGATATGTCCACGGGGCAGTTTGCTAGGCAGATGCACACGGCTTGCTAGTATATATTCTTTACACGATTGTTCAAAAATGTGTCCAGCATTATCTGCAGAGTCCTATAGACCATAGAGAGCTGTCAGTGTTTATTTTCTGGTAAAAACTTTAACTCCAAAGGTCAAATATATCACATTACATTGGAGGTTTAAAAGTTACTTATAAATAGAAACATTTTTTACTGCCAAAACATTTATTAAGAAGTTTTTGGTATTTGGAATTGACATGGGGCTGGGTTAATAAAGGATGTTCAAACATTGAGCACTGAAGTGATTAATTCACTTTAAAAGGAACCTTGCCAAGATGGTGTGGCTCAGTGGTTGAGTGTCGACTTATGAACCAGGAGGTCACGGTTCAGTTCTGGTCAGGGCACAATTCCAGGTTGTAGGCTCCATCCCTAGTGGGCGGCGTGCAGGAGGCAGCCAATCAATGATTCTCTCTCATCATTGATGTTTCTGTCTCTCCCTCTCCCTTCCTGGCTGAAATAAATAAAAATATATTTAAAAATACAAGGAACCTTATTTTTAAAAACTTTGGAGACAAATCTTACAGGAATGATTATCACCTGTTAGGTGGTGTCTTTGCTAATGTATAGAGTCTACACCTCCAGGAAACAGTCGTTTCCTGTGAGAATTCATCAGGTTCCTGCTAACTGAAAGTATTCTGAAAAAATGGTGGAGGCATTTGAGAAAAGATTATTATATCCAGCACCCTGGTAGACTGCTCATAACACTTGCAATCAGTAAGCAGCGACCCTGCAGTCAACTAGAACTTATTAATTTCTTACTATATAAGTGCCGAAAGGGGGAAAAACCCGAAGTAATAAGACACAAAATGCTTTTCCTCTGAATTAATTGAACAGATAAGACTGCTCATTCATTCATTCATTCATTCATTTTTCCCATTTTGCATGTAAAGTAAGCAGAACACTTAACAGTGAGTGGGATTTAGATCTGCAAAGGCAGAACTGGATTAATCATCTGGGTTGAGCATAGACTTGGAGCAGTAGAAAGCAGAGTGGCACCGAAAATCACTTTTTAAAATGAATTTGATAATAGTAAACCGATAGTAATATGGGAACCATATTAACCATAGTAAACCAATCAATATGGGAAAGAATCAGTAATTTAGTGGTTGACTTCCATAGGATTATTTTACAGTTAAGTATTATGTTTATTTTCATATGAGAGAGAGATGACAAACACTTTCCACTTTTGAGGGTTTCTAAAGGTCCCAATCCAAACCCTGGTTGGGGCTGGATGAGTGGGGTGGGGGTGGACAGGTGTAAGTATACTTCAAAATACAATACTTAAAAAGTGAACACAGCCCTAACTAGTTTGGCTTAGTGGATAGGGAGTCAGCCCGTGGACATAAGTGTCCCAGGTTCGATTCTGGCAAGGACATGTACTTTGTTGTGGACTTGATCCCCAGTAGGGGGCGTGCAGGAGGCAGCCGATTGATGATTCTCCCTCATCATTAATGTTTCTTTCTCTCCCACCTCTCTGTAAAAATCAATAAAAATACTTAAAGTGACCACACTGTCACAACTAGAATTCAGAGATTCTTAGAAAGTCTAGTGAGAACAGGTTTGGAGAGATGAAGCCCAATAATGAAACTTCAAAAGGTAGGTGGCAGAGTTAGCTTATGAGGCAGAGAATTGGGAGCCATCAGTGATTCTGGAACAGGGATCCAGCAATAATCAAGACTGGTAGCCATAATCAGGATGGATGATGGTGGGATCACGGAAAATTCTTGCGCTAACCCACAGGTTCTCAATCTCTCGTGCACCAGCATCCCCTGGAGGGTGTGATAAGATGCAGAGGCTGGGCCCCACCCCCAGGGCTTCTGATGCAGTGGTAGGTCCGGGATAAGGCTGGGAATCTACATTTATAAAAGGTGATGCTGATCGTGCTATTTGGGGACTACACCTTGAGAACCATTGCACCAATCCAAGCATGAACCTCACATTTGGATCAAACTTAGAAATGACAGAGAAAGGGAAAATAAGAGTGATCATTTAAAAAAAAAAGATAAATCAGTCTATGTTGCTTCATTAAATATTAGGGCTAAAGGAGAGAAAGCATCCCAAATTGTAAAGTTTTCAAGCCTAAATTAATGTCAGATAAGAGGGCTAGACAAAAGAGAAGTTGGGAGGGGGAGCTGCTTGGTAGCAGAATGAGGAAGGGAGATCTGTTTTGACCATAAAAGTTCCAATGGCCAATGCACAGCCTGATGATGTGGGACTGAGGCTGCGGAACGATTACAGGGCAGGCTCTGAATCGCATAGGGTAGGAATGAACCTAACCCAGTGGTCGGCAAACTGTGGCTCGCGAGCCGCAGGTTCCCGACCACTGCCCTATCCTATCACGTTCCAAAGACTGAAGGCATATGTTTCCACTCTCTTGAAGCATCTCTTTTTTCCGCCTTGACCTTGCAAAAGGTTTATTAGGATGGAAACATTCATGCTTCTGTTGGGATTCACTGGGGGGCTCTCGGAGCTTCTTTAATAGCTCTTTTTAGAATGTACCAATTAGTGCATTTTAAATCTCTTCTGAAATAATGGAAATTTAAAAAATGATTACAGAAATTACAACAAAAATGAAGTGGCAGCCTTTCTAATGTGCTGCAGGGTTTGATGGAGACTCAATTTGAAAGAAAGGTAAGTTTAATGGCACTAATTGGAGGACTTATGCAGTGTTTTTGTTAGGACAGCTTCCTGCCCCATTTTGGATCTATGGTATTGCCACTGACCTCATTTAGTATCTATTTTTTGGTGGTAAAACCAATAGACCCTGGCTGAACAAACGCTGGGGAAGAATCTTTAACATACTGGTACATCAAGGGCTTGGATAATGTGTTCTATACTGATAAAGGCTCTTGAGTTTCAAAGAGTTTGGGGTCAGTGGAAAGGGGATTGTGACCTTGAATCTCCCTTTCTTCCATAGTCTCCTACTGTGAGCATCGCCCATGTTCTGGTAGGAAAATGTCCCCTTTCCCATTGATTTTCCTC